>NC_063367.1:34531-62989 GCF_021869965.1 Rhincodon typus | reverse complement strand
TCCAGGCTCAGTATAAAAGTTTGGTTTTATATAACAGAACCATGGGACATTGTTGATTACCTCACCAGCTTCAAGTGTAAAGTAAAGGGGGACACTTTTTAACCAGAACAGAATACAAGTTATTAATAGAACCAACAGGGTTACTTTCTCAGTGCAGTAATTTGTCTTTAGTCTTTGGCAACAAATGGCGACAAATCGATCAAAGGAGAAAGTGACGTTGAGCCAAATAGAACAGTCTGTTGCTGCACACCTCAGGACATTCATAACACTGCATACAGGTGTAATATACAGGAAAGAACCTGGGACATAGTAATAAAGTATGCGCCACAGCATGACCTCAGTGATAATGACGAGTAGGTCTGCAGATGCCATGGCAACCAGGTACCAAGAGGTGCAGGTGCAGAGGCCACACTTTCCCTGGGACAGAATGACAATCGCCAGTAAATTAACTGTAAAAAGTGACAGGAGACAAAGCACAATTATAAGTTATTTGCCAATGCACTCTGTGTCTGACTCATAGAGGAGGGATGGGAATTCAGCACATAAAAAAATGATAAGATAGATTTCAAAAGGATACATAAAACAAAATATTCAGTCCTAAATGTAATGTGCTAAGATTCCACTGTTATCTGCATTTAAACTTGCCATGATACTGATTATAACAAGCAGAGTTAGTGAAATAAACCATCCAAAATTCCTTACTTCAAGGATCAGTCATCAAATGGATCAGGCCCTCAATGAGGTAAAACTCATGCCCTGAATGGATAAGCACCCTGTGAGAGGATTGTAGTTAACTAAGAACCAAACCTATCCCACGATTACGCCTATCCCATCAACAGTTCAGATACCATCAGGATCAGAATCTTCCTGGTGTTTGGAGTGACTATATTCAGATTGTTACAATTTTGTACAAGCTGAGATTCTGTCTTGCCTTGCTGTGGACCTTCATCTTGAATCTGAATTCAGAATTCATATACATTGCTGATGATAACCAGGACTACCCCTGATGTGTCCATACTCTCTCCAGATTCCATACATTGGAACATAGAAACATAGGAATTAGGAATGAGAGTACGCAACTCAACTCTTTGAGCCAACTCCACCATTTAACATGATCATGGATGATCTGATCCTGGTCTCAACTCCACTTTCATCCCGTCCCCTATAGTCCTCTATCCCACTTCTCATCAGAAACTGATCTACTTCCTTCTGGAGGTTGTTGATTGATTCTGCCTCCAACACACTCTGGGGCAATGAGCTCCACAGATTCACAACTCTCTGGGAGAAGTGGTTTCTATTCAGTTTTGAACCTATCTTCCCTCATTCAATATCTATGCCCTCCTGTTAAAGACTATCCCACAAGGGGGAAGCATCTGTTCAACATCCACCTTATCAATTCCCTTTAGCATCTTCTATACTCCAATCAGAGCCCCATCATTTTTTTGAACTCCTGTGACTATAAGCCCTAACTTCTCATATATCAGCCCTTATTCTCTTGGAATCAATGTTGTGGACCTCCTCTGAACTGCCACCCGTGCCACCACTTCCTTCCTCAAGTAAGGAGAACAAAACTGGACACTGTACTCCAGGTGTGATCTCACCAATGCCTTATACAATATCAACAACACTTCGTTACTTTTATAATCCAGTCTTTTTGGGATAAATACCAGGATTCCATTTGCCTTCCTTATTATATGCTGCACCTGCATACCCACTTCCTGTGATTCATGCACAAAGATGCTCAGATCCCTCCAAACTGATGCACTTTGAACCTGCTTCCCATTTAAATAATAATTTGCCGTGATCTTTTTCCAGCCACAATAGACAATTTTACACTTATATACTTCTGGATCTTGCATGATTCAATAGAATTAGAATTAGAATATCCTTCATTGTTAGATTGTATAGATCACTCATTCTCATAAACTCGAATTATGGCTCCAATTTACTTAGACATTTACAGTAAGGATCATTTCATCACAAGAACCAAACTCATGAAACAATGGTGGTACCTCCTTCAATGCAAACATATCCTTCTGTGAACAGAGACCAAACTGTGGTAATATTTTGCTGCAGTATTTTTCTGACATTATATGTCAAGTTAACTACTCTTCAGTTTCTTTGTTTTCTCATTTTCTTCTTCTTTCAATAGTGATGTTACAATTGGCAAATTTCAGTTTGCAAGGGCTGTTCTGGAATCTGTGGAACTTTAAAAATTCTTAGATAATATGTCCATTACCTATTGCAGAACATAGACTGTAGTCCAACAGTTCAAAGGGTGATAGTCATAGAGTCATCCAGCATGGGAATAGACCATTTGGTCCAACCCGTCCATGCCAGCCAGACATCCTAATCTGATCTCATTCCATTTGCTAGCATTTGGCCCACATCTCTCTAAATCCTTTCTATTCATGTACCCATCCGGATGACTTTTAAATGTTGTAATTAAACTCGACACCATTACTTCCTCTTGTGGCCACTTGCATCACCCGCTGCGTTCTTTTTAAATCTTTCCCGTCTCACCTTAACCTATGCCCTTAATTTTGGACTCCCTTACCCTCAGGAAAATGGCCTTGGCTATTCACCATAATCATGCTCCTCCTGATTTTACTAACCTTTATAAAGTCACTCCTTAGCTTCCATTGCTACAGGTAAAAAGGCCCCAGCCTATACAACCTCTCTCTATGACTCAAATCCTCCATCCCACTGCATCCTCGTAAATCTTTTCTCAACCTCATCAATTTTAACAACATCTTTCCTGTAGCAGAGCAACCAGAATTATACACAGTATACTAAAAGTGCCCTCATCACCACCCTGTACAGATGCAATATGACATCCCAAGTCCGATAATTAATGCACTGTCCCATGACAGCAAGTGTGCCAAGCGTCTTCCTCATCGATCTGTCTACTTGTAACTCATAGTGTCATAGAGTCTTAGAGATGTACAGCATAACAAACCCTTCAGTGCAACTCATCCACACCGAAGATACATCCCAAATTAATCTCTTCCCATTTGACAGCATTTGGACAATATCCCTCTTTGTTCGATAACACTGTCCAGAACCTTACCGTTAGGTCTATATGTCCTCCCTCATTTGCTTTACCAAAATGCAACACCTCACATTAATCGATATTAAACTCCATCTGCCTTCTTCTTCATGTATTCTCCAGCTGCCTTTTAAATGTTGTAATTGTGCCAGCCTCCACCACTTACACAAAAAGTTGCCCCTTAGGTCTTTTTTAAACCATCTCATCTCATCTTAATCCTGTGCTCTCTACTTTCATTAGTTTATAAACCTCTATTAGAACACCCCTTAGCCTCTGACTTTCTAAGGGAAAGAATCCCAGCCTCTTCACCCTTTCCATGTAACTACAACTCTGCAGTCCCGGCAACATCCTTGTAAATATTTTCTGCACCCTCTTATGTTTAACAGAATGCTTCCTTCAGAAGGGCAATCAGAATTGTATACAGTATTCCAAAAGTGGCCTAATCAATGCCCTGTATAGGACCAACATGATGTCTCGACTCCTATAGTCAATGCCCTGACCAATAAAAGCAAGCATACCAAATGCCTTCTTCACTATCCTACCTACCTGCGACTCCTCTTTCATGGAACTGTGAACTTGCACTCCAAGGTCTCTTTGTTTGATTACACTGTCCAGAACCTTACCATTAGGTGTATATGTCCTCCCTCATTTGCCTTACCAAAATGCAACACCTCACATTAATCGATATTAAACTCCATCTGCCACTCCTCAATCCATTTTCTCACCTGATCAAGGTACTCTGAGATAAACTTCTTGGCTGTCCACTATACGACCAAACTTGGTGCTGCCTGTAAAAGTTTGAAACATATCTTCGATAGTCACATCCAAATCATTAATATGAATGACAAAAAGCACCAATCCTTGTGGCACAGGCCTCAAGTCTGAAAAGCAAATGCCCACCACCACCCTCTGTCTTCTACCTTCCAGCCAGTTATATATCCGAATGGCTAATTTTCCATGTGATCTAACCTTGTTAACCAGTCTACCATGCAGAAGCTTGTCAAACAGCTTTCTAAAGTCCATATAGTCAAGGTTCACCAATCTGCCTTCATCACTCCTCTTCATCACCTCCTCAAAAAGTTCAATCAAGTTAGTGAGACATGATTTCAAACACACAAAGCCATGTTGACTATCCATAATTAATCTTTGTCTTTACAAACACATGTAAAACATGTCCCACTGAATCCCCTCCAACAATGTGCCCACCACTAATGTCTGGCTCATCAGTCTATAGCACGCTGGCTTCTCCTTACCAGATTTTTTAAATAATGGCACCATGTCAGTCACCCTCCATTCTTCTGGCATCTCACCTGTGGCTATCCATGTTATAAATATCTAAGCAAAGGACACAGCAATCACTTCCTCTTGGGTACACCTGATCATGACCTGGTGATTTATCTACCTTTGTGTGTTTTGAGATGTCCAGCACCTCCTCCTTTGTGATATGAACACTTTTCAAGATATCGTGATTTGTTCCTCCAGGTTCTCTAGCTTCCATATCCTTCTCCACACTAAACACTGATGCAAAAGACTTGTTTAGTGTATCTCACCCACCTCTTGCAGTTCCACACATAGGTAGTCATGTTTATCTTTAAAGGGCACTATTCTCCCCCTAGTTACTCTTTTGTCCTTAATGTATTTGTAGAATCCCTTTGGATTCTCCTTAAACTTATAACACCCTTATACTCTTCTGGGGATTCTACACCTGACATATGCTTCCTTCTTTTTCTTGACCAAAACCTCAATTTCTCTAAACATCCAGCATTCCCTGCACGTATCGGACTTACCCTTTATCCTAACAGGAACGTGCTGTCTATGGACTCTCGTTATCTCATTTTGAAGGCCTCCCACTTCCCAGCTATCCCTTTTCCTGTGAATAACTGCCCCGCATCAACTTTTGGAAGTTCTTGCCTGATACTGTCAATATTTTCCTTCCTCAAGTTTAGAACTTTAACTTTTCAATCAGTGTCCGTCCTTTTCCAAACATGTTTTAAAACTGATGCAATTATGATCATTTGACGCCAAGTGCTCCCTGACTGACACCTCAGTCACTTGCCCTGCCTTAATTCCCAAAAGAAATTCAGGTTTTGCTGCTTTGTTAGTGGGTACATCCACATATTGAAAAAGAAAATTTTCTTGTACACCCTTAACAAATTCCTCACCATCCAAGACCTCAATGGTATGGCAATCGCAGCCTATGTTTGGAAAGTTGAAATCTCCTGCCATTACCACCTTATTATTACTACAGATAACTGAGATCTCCTTACAAACTTGCTTTTCAATTTACTTCTGACTATTGGTGGGTCTGTAGTACAATCCCAATTAGGTAATCTTACCTTTCTTATTTTTCAGTTCAATCCAAATAACTTCACTGGATGTACTCCCCGAAATATCCTCCCTACTTACAGCTGTAATGTTATCCATAAACAAAAATGCTCCTCCACCTCATCTCTTGCCCCCCATTTCTCTTCTTCCTATAATATCTATGGGGTCGGCATAGATCAGATTGGAACAACCGGTCTGTCTCCGTAAAAACCAAAAGAACTGCAGATGCTGTGAATCAAGAACAAAAACAAAGTTGCTGGAAAAGCTCAGCAGGTCTGGCAGCATCTGTGAAGGAGAAAACAGAGTTCATGTTTCGGGTCCGGTGACCCTTCCTCAGAAGGGTCTGTCTCCGTGCTGTGGGACTGTATGACTCAATGTCTCCATGTGAATCCTTCTCCCATACACCAGCTCCTTAGCCACACGATCATTTGTTCTATCCTCCTACTTTTACTCTCACTCACACTTGGCATCGGCAGTAATTCAGATATTGCTACCCTCAAGGACCTGCTTTTCAACCTTCTGTCTAGTTTTCTATATTCTCTCATCAGAACAACATTCTTTTCTATTCCTGTATTGTTGGTTCCAATCCGTTAAATGACCTCCTATTGGTCACTCTCCCTTTTGAGAATTTTTGGCACCCTTTCTGAGACAACCTGAATCCTGGCACCAGGGAGGCAACACACCATTCTGATGTCTCACTGTCAGGCGCAGACATGCCTGCCTGTGCCTCTAACTAGAGAGTCCCCTATCACAATTGATCGCTTGGAAACTGATATACCTTCATTACAGTAGAGCCAGTCTCAATATCAGAAACCTGGCTGTTGGTGCTACATTCCCCTGAAAGTCCATCAGCCTCAACATTTTCCAAAACAGTACGTTAGTTTAAGATGGGGATAGCCACAGGAGACTCTGCATTACCTGCTTAACTCTCCTACTGTTCCCAGAGATAACCCATCCACCTGACTGTATATGAAGTTTTTTCATCTTCCTAAAACATCACAAACCCCAACTCCTGTAAATATCTCATTGCCTCTAAGTGCCGCTCTAACCTATCTATGCGATCTGATTGGAATCATAACCAAACACACTTTGTATAGACATAATCATCTGGAACATCGAAACACTCCCTAATCTCCCACATCTAACTGCAAGAGCAGATTACACGACTGAAGGCCATCTTTGTATCTTTACAATCTAAAGACCCAGAAAATATTGCAGTCTTACTGCTCTAAAAACACTGCTCTTGGATAACTTGACACTTACGTTTCATATTTTAAGAAAGTTTAATCAAGAGATAGATCTCAATAAAGAAATAAACAAGATTTCTGTAGATTTACAAAAAAGGGTAAGAGTACTTTGTAAAAGAAGCAATTGGTTCTTCCCCTGCTGTGAGCAGTTCTGCAGTTAGCTGTGAATTTCACTCTTTGTTTATTTTTTTTTAGATTGAATTCCAATATCCAGAGATACTTGAAAGTAAACTTCAGAGGCAGTCAGCTGTGGAAGTTCATGGCCTGGTCAGTCAGCACTGCAGGTTCACTGCTCCTTTTTTCATCCATTTGGTAACTCCTCTCTCAATTCCTCCCATTTTAGAAGGACCTTTTTTGATTTTTTTTACGGAGTTTCAAAATAATGCAAAAATGCAAAGTGGAGCAGAAATTACTGCTCTAAGAATTCAAGGAAATCAGCTCCAATGCTGAAAAAACAGCTCATGAAAAAAATAGCGCACACAGCCACATCATTTTTTCTGTCCTCCATCTTGGAGTACACCTTCAAGGAACTATGTACCTGCACTCCAAGGTCTCTTTGTTTGGCAAGACTCCCAGAGCCTATCATTAAATGTACAACTCCTGCCCTGGTTTGCCTCTTCCAGTTTTCTTCCATTTGCCTACATGGTCGTACCTTGTTGACGTTGCTCTGTGCAGTGTCGACATTTTATCCATTCACACCTTCATTAACACCCATTTGAATCTCACTTGCTTCTTCACCACCATTAGCAACCTCTGCCTTTCGATCCAAGCACTCTTATCATCTGTTTACCATCACTCTTACTGCCCCCACCCCCCGCACTGGTCTACAACATAAAACCATCATTTCCAGCCCTTTTCATGTTCTGGGATTTGACAGGTTTTAGTCCCGGGTTTTTCCGATACTTCATCTCTGTTTTAATTACACAAATGTGTGCACGCATTAGCTCCTTAGTGACTTTCCGTTTCTTGTAAGTAACTTCTAATGTTGCAAATGACGTACAAAGTCTCAACCATTTTCACATTCCTGATGCAAATTTCTCCGACCACTGCTTCTCTCTGTCATGATTCCCGCTGTACAATGCCAAGGGACTTGACCAGTATATCATGGAAGCCAAAGGCAAGAGAGATAATCTCTGTCCCTGCTTGTAGACCATTTATATTAATTGTAAATCGGTAAGGTGTGAGGGCTGAATGCTGTGGCACACAACTAGCTACAGTTTGCCACGCAGAGAAGGATCTATTTATCATGGTCCTTTTCTTTCCGTCAGTCTACAAATTCTCTATCCAAGCCAATGTTCTAAACTTAACCACCTGGCATCTGAGCATCCCAGTCAATCTTTTATTTGGCACCTTGTCAAATGCCTTCTGGAAGTCTAGATATATCATATCCACCAGTTCCCCAATGTCCATTTTGTTGGTTCCTTCCTCAATGAGCTCTAGCAAGTTTGTCAAGCATGATTTTCCCTTCATGAAACAGTGCTGACACTGGTGAATTGAGTTGCACTGAAGTTCACTTCAGCATTCCATACCCTCACGCACCGTGTCTGAATACATTCCAAGATATCACATATCCTTTTTAATGGGAAAGTAGTTTACGTACAATATCCTATGTTGTTTCAGACCTGATGCTGCCCTTTCCTTCTCATTCTTCAAATATATGATGAAGTGGCAGGGTAGGAGATCCTCCTTGGGTTGATGGCTCAGGCAGCCCTTTCTCCCCCACTTCTATTCCGAGTCCTGTTCAATGGTTTGATACCACACTATGGGATAAGACCGTCCTCCTGCAATTAAGAATTAGACTGCCCAGGATCCCTTCCACTGCTTCCTTTAGTCAGAACATGTAGCATGATGAGAAATCACTGACTATTGTAGATTTTCAAGATCTCATCGATAAGAAATGCCATGTCTCTCTCTCTCTCTTTCTGTCTCTCTCCTACTGTGATCTATATTTATCATCTCGAATTGCACAACAACGACACCGCCATTCCCTCCATCTCATGTGGTCATTGTTTAGGCCATCCTAGTTGAGACATTTGGTCATGTATCTTCCAACCCGAATTGAAGGTAAACCTTCAGAAGAGGTGAACAAAGATGTACTGTGTGTTTAAAACTCTGAAGTTATTTTCAAAACTTTGCTCCTCATGACTGTGATTGGTCAGTAATTAGCATGTGTCAACAAACATGTAAATCTTGAAACTTCTTCAAATCTGATACAATTAGGAGACTGTTGAAAGCATTCGAGGCTTTGGCAAAGAGAAACAGAGATTCTTCCCAACCATACATCAGGATGAGAAGATTTGTGTTTGTAATCTTTCCAACTATTATAGAGATAAATAGTGGGACATAGAAGGAAGCAAGGTGAACATCAGTGATTGGATGGGTTGCAAAAGAGACTCATCATGTTGCAAGAAGATTGAATTTTCAGTATTTGCATCTGAATGAATGAATGAGTGCATTCTCACATCTGAATGGCTGGAATGGGGGCCATTTGGGAAACCTGGTAAATGGTAGAATTGCTCAATCATAGAGATATATAATGCAGATGAGGCCTTTCAGCCCATTGAGTCTGGGCCACCAAACTGTATTATTACCCGCATCAGTCCTACTATTTTCACACTAGACTCGTAGCTTGAATGTTATTACATTCGTTCAAGAGCTTTTTAAAAGTGGTCAAGTTACCACCTCAACTACCCTCCTAGGCAGTACATTCCAGATTCCCACCACCCTCGAGGTGTAAAATACTTTACCTCAAATCCCTTCTAAACCTCCTGCCTTTCATTTTAACAGTATGCCCCCTTGTTATTGACCCTTAGACTAAGGGCAACAGTTGCTGTCTATTCACCTTGTTCATCCCTCTCATAATCTTATCCACCTCTATCAGGGTCCCCCCTCAAT
Source organism: Rhincodon typus (assembly GCF_021869965.1). Taxonomy (NCBI): domain Eukaryota; kingdom Metazoa; phylum Chordata; class Chondrichthyes; order Orectolobiformes; family Rhincodontidae; genus Rhincodon; species Rhincodon typus. The sequence continues at coordinate 53,473 of NC_063367.1, read as the reverse complement.
TTTCTCTGCTCAAACAAAAACTGTCTTAGCATATCCAGTCAGTCTTTATAGCTAAAATGCTCCATCCCAGGCAACATCATGGAGAAGCTCCTCTGCACCCCTGACATTGCAATAATATCCTTCCTATAGTGTGAACCAGAACTGCACATAGTACCCCAGCTGTTACCTAAACTAAGATCTGTACAGTTCCAATGTGATCACTGTGCTCGTATAATCCATGCCATGACTGATAAAGGCAAGTTTCCCGTGTGCCTTCTCAGCTAACCCATTAACTTGTCCTGCCATTTTCACGGATCTATGAACAAGCAACTCAAGATCCTATTGTTCTTCTGAGCTTCCTTCTATCCCAGCATTCACTCTGTGCTCCTTTGTAGTGTCCCTTGTTCTAAAGTGAATTGCTTCAAGTTTTGGAAGCCTTGGTCATATGAGTTTACATCCTATCTGACCAATATGTATACAGCTTCGTGTAATCTAGCATCTTGCTCCTCACAGTCAGTCACCAGGTCAATGCTCATGTCATCTGTAAACTTACTTATTGTCCTCCAGCATTCTCATTTTCATGAATTCTGATTATCACAAACAATAAAGAAACCAACAACAATCCTGTGGTACACCACCACAGACCAGGGTCCAGTCACACAAACAGTCCTCTAACACGCTCTGTCTCCTGTCACTAAGGCAATATTGACTCTAACTTGCCACTTTACCCTGGATCCTATGAGTTTTTCTTTCCCAGTTTCCAATGTGAGATCTTGTCAAAAGCATTGATCTGCATCAACCATCCTATCATCATCTACACACTTGGTCACCTCCTATAATATTTCACCAGATTTGTTATGCATGAGCTTGGTCTGAAGATGCCGTGCTGACTATCCCTGATCAAACCCTACCTTTCAAAATGGAAATGACTTTACACCGACATTATTTTCTCCAATGGTCTACAGTTCTGCCTAGTCTATCTCTATGACCCTACTTGAAAACAACATTAGATTCCCTTGAGTCCTCTAACACCTCCTCTGTGGACAGAGAAAATTTGTAAATTTGGGTTAGGGTTCCCCTGTAACTTCAACCCTGATCTCCCCCAACAGTCTGTGATACAACGAATCCAGACCTGGAGATTCTAAATCTGCAAAACCTCCAATACTTCCTCGCTTCTTATGCCAATCTGCTCAAGAATTTCACAATCCAGCTTCTCAAATTTTGTATATTCACCCTCCTTCACCTGATTAAAGTATTAATTATTTAAGACATATTAAAGTATTCATTTAATACTCTACGAATGTCCTCTTGCCTTCATGCATAGATTGCCCCCTTGGTTCATAACAGATCGTAATCTCCCCTTGGTTATTGCTTTTTCCGTTATATAATTGTACAACATCTTGGGCTCCTCCTTAATCTTGCTCACCAGTTGTTTTCTCATACCTCCTCTTTGCTGTCCTAATTTCCTTCTTTGGTTTGCCTCACACTTTCTATACTCCTCACTGACCTGTTTTGTTTTGTTCCCTTTGTACATTCGTTCCTTTCTATCTCGTCCTGAATATTCTTAGACATCTGATGTTCTCGGCACTTGTTTTTCTTACATTTTACCCAAAAGGGAACATTTTGGATCTATTGCTTGACTCTCCCAGAAATACATGGTCAGTCACTGTGTTCAGGGCTGCTCCCATTGGCTGACTTGTCATCAGTCCAGACATTTCTAGTGGGAGATATTTCCAGCAATAACTTCACTCAAATCATTGCCCTTCACTAAGGTCTGTTTCAGCAGTTGAATGTGTTTCTCCGCAGGCAACAAACTGATGTGAGAACATATGACCAAAATACACAACATTTGTTAGGAACTGAGATAACTTAATGAAATAACCTCTTTAATTCAGTACAGTTGAACAAACAATACAATGTCACATAATGGGTGTCTTTATAAAGGTGCTTAGCAGATTCATATGCGACAAGATCAAGGACAGAATAACACGACAAACAGTTCAGATACAAACTTACCTGACAGCAATTGTAATATCTACTTACCAGGAACACCAATAACAACGAGGATCAGGTAGTAGTACATTTCTTGCATGAAGTGACCTCTCCGTTTGAGAGGTAGGCAGTCAGTTTTCATTGAACCTTGTGTGATTGCATTAGATGTCATTGCATTTATGTGCTGTGGGAGCTCCACGGGGAATATTGTAATTGCAGAAACTCTCAATGTATTTATTTTACATTAGACACAAATCAGCGAAGCAGTTAATTCTCTGTTGATGAGATATATTTGGTAACGCCATTCACTTGGATAATACGGTTCACAACTGTGAACGAAGAAAAGGGGATACTTTTCTTTCCCCCAACAATATCAAGCTCCTCTCAAACACGATCAATACAATACTCAGATCAAGCTCATTTTCTCAGTGTTGACATTCTGTCAAACTCGAAACACTGTATCGTTAAGTTTCACATGAGAGAGTGTCTCTGCCCTGATCGTTCGAATCCACTCTCAGATAAGGCTGTCTCCTTTCATGATGGTTAGGTGATAACAGTAGGTCACTGAGATCATGTTTGCAATATTAAACTCATACAACGTGTGAAATTAGTTTCATGCCACAGACTGATCCCTTCAATCTGATACAGCACAAACTAATGCAATGTTTAAAATGAATGTAACACCTCAATAATAAATCTCATCAATACAGTCTTGCAATAGACAAAGAGAATGCAATTTATACAGTTTTTACAACTGTTCTGATCTGGTACAGTTCCTCCAATTAATGAAGATATATCAACATCTACCAGTACTCAAATTTAGTTAATTGTATCTTCTTCAGTCATTTCAACTTCCATCCTACTCTCTATCAGAAAATACCTTCCATCAATCCATTAATTTGGTGCCAACTTCGCAACAGGGTTGGTGGCAAGTTGTGCGCATGTGAGCGTGGTATGTGATAATTGGCAAAAGGGTCCATTGCCCATGTTTCACCTGATGCCAGGCAACTTCTTTAGCTGCAGAGATATTTGTGAACGCTCCCAGGGTCTCTCTGTCTCATTGACAGTATACCATTGTGCTGCCACCTGTGCTTGGTCTTTCCTGCCAACGGAAAATGACATACTCAAGGATAGTGATGTCTAAGACATTGTGAGGGAAGTGATTGGAGGATGGAAGATGGAATATGGTCAGAGAGACAAGAATGATTGAAGCAAACATTGATATTAAAGATAAAAATGTTGGTGCAGAGATTATAAGGGCTTGAAGCAAATAGGATTGAAGTACAAAATAGAAGTGGAAGAAATATCAAAAAGAGATGACTTAAAATATTATATCTGATTGGATGGAGTATTCTGATTCAGATTGGTCAATCAACAGTGTAAAGAGTTGGACATGGTTGTACAGATTTTCATGATTCATAACAAAAGTTACCTGATGTAGGCAGTGGACTATATGTAAGTAATTTTCTGATAGTTTGAGTTCATTAAGAAGCAGCTGTATAGATATGATGCCTTCATAAATTAGATGCAGTTAGTACACAACCATGCCAATTGTGGATTGTTCCCTGTTACCAGAGGAGAAACAGGCTGTTGCTGCAGAATATGTCGGTCTCATTAAATTTTTGGGGACATCATTGTTCTCTCTAGCTGGGTTGTGTGTGTGAACTCCTCTCTCAGTCTTCCTCCTCTTTGTCTGATCAGTCTTCCACCTGCCTGGTGATGCCTGATCAATGAAGACTGATGTCTTGGAACATTCCCATGAGAACTGCTGCCTATCGGGTCTGCTTGATGAGAAATGCCCTCGAAGGAATTCCCCTTTGTTCCTCAGTCTATTCTATTCTTTGTACCTGCATAGGTCCTCCAGCCTGTATTTGACCCAGCCCTGGAGTAGTCTACCAACTACAGAATCTGAGCCCTTAAATTTCTTGTCCCCTGCATGGATTTTCTAGCGCAATTTGTCTTTTGTAACTTCCTTGGCCCGAGTGCATTTACATAGAACAGAGACCATAGAACAGTACAGCACAGTACAGGGCCTTTGGCCCACAATGTTGTGCTGAACTTTTACCCTAATCCTAAGGTCTCCATCCCTACCTTATACTATCATCCATATGCCTATCAAATAGCTGCTTAAATGCCCCTAATAAGGCCAACTCCACTACCCTCTACGGCAATGCATTCCACGCCCCGACCACTCTCTGAGTAAAGAACCTACCTCTGATGTCTCCCCTGTATCTACCTCCACTCACTTTAAAACTATGCCCCCTCGTAATAGCTACCTCCACCCTAGGATAAAAATAGTCTCTGGCTGTCTACTCTATCTATACCTCTGATCATTTTGTACACCTCTATCAAGTCACCTCTCATCCTTCGTTGTTCTAAAGAGAAAAGCCCTAGCTCTCTCAACCTTTCCTCGTAAGACCTTCCCTCCATTCCAGGCAACATCCTGGTAAATCTCCTCTGCACCTTCTCCAATGCCTTCACATCTATCCTGTAATGAAGCAACCAGAACTGGACACAATACTCCAGATGTGGCCAAACCAGGCTTTTGTATAGCTGGGGCATAACTTCACGCCTCTTGACCTCGATCCCTCTATTAATGAAAGCTAACACACCATAAGACTTCTTAACAACTCTATCCACTTGGGTGGCAGCTTTCAGGGAACTGTGAACATGAATCCCAAGATCCCTGTGCTCCAACACACTGCCAAGAAACTTTCCATTAACCTTGTATTCTGCTTTCAAGTTTGTCCTTCCAAAATGAATCACCTCACACTTTTCAGGGTTAAACTCCATCTGCCACTTCTCAGCCCAGCTCTGCATCCTATCAATGTCCCTTTGTAACCTAGAACAGCCCTCCGCACTGTCCACAATGCGACCCACCTTCATATCATCCGCGAACTTGCTAATCCATCCTTCCACTCCTTCATCCAAATCATTCACAAAAATCAAAGTAGAAGAGGACCCAGGACAGATCCTTGTGGTACATCACTCGTAACTGAGCACCATGTTGAATATTTTCCATCCACTACCACCCTTTGTCTTCTAAGGGTCAGCCAATTCTGAATCCAATCTGCCACATTTCCCCCTATCCCATGCCTCCTTACCTTCTGCATGAGCCTACTTGGGTTCTGTAAGAAAAACCCAACAAAGTGACTGCTCCTTTCTCAAAGGACCTCAACTCAAATTGACTCTGTAGGCATATCATTCTCGAACTGCCTTTCAGTAGCTGCTATACTAGCCCTGACTCGCAATGCCACTCCCCCGCCTCTTTTTCCACTCTCCCTATTTCTTTTAAAGCATCTAAATCCCGGAACTTACAACAACCATTCGTCTTCCTGAGTTACCCAAGTTTCTGTAATGTTCACAACATCGTAGTTCCAAGTACCGACCCATGCTCTAAGTTCATCCGCCTTATTTCTGATACTTCTAGCATTGAAGTATACACACCTCAAACCATCTCTGTGTCCATAATTACGCTCCATCAACCGCATTTCTTTGTAAATAACCTCACTCCCTGTTGTGTCCGTTAGAAGGCTGTATACCTCAACCTCTGAATTATAAACCCGGTTCCCCAACCCCTGCCTATCCATTTTAAACCATCCCGTATAGCTCGAACAAACCTCCCTCCCAGGATATTTGTGCCCTTCCGGTTCAGGTGCAACCTGTCCTTACTGTACAGGTCCCACCTTCCCCAGAATGTGCTCCGATTATCCACATAATGGAAGTCCTCCCTCCTACACCAGCCCTGTAGTCACGTGGTTAGCTGCACTCTCTCCCTATTTCTTACCTCATTATCACGTGACACTGGTAGTAATCTAGAGATAACTACCCTGTTTGTCCTGGACTTCAGCTTCCAACCTAACTCCCTGTACTCGTTTTTCACATTCTCTGTCCTTTTTCTACCTATGTCATTGGTACCGATGTGTACCATGACTGCTGGTTGCTCACCCTCCCCCTTAAGGATCTTGAAGACATGATCCAAGACATCACAGGCCCTGGCACCCGGAAGGCAACATACCATCCGTTCATCTTGTTCCTGTCCACAAAACCGCCTGTCTGTGCCTCTTACTATCGAATCCCCCACTACAATTGCTCTCCTATTCTCCCCCCTTCCTTTCTGTGCCACAGGGCCAGGCTCAGTGCCAGACACCTGTCCACTATGGTCTTCCCCTGATAGGTCATTCCCTACAAAAGTATCCAAAACGGTATACTTACTATTGAGGGGAACGGCCACAGGGGATCCCTGCACTGTCTGCCTGTCCCCTTTCCCCTTCCTGACAGTCACCTGCTGCCTTTTCCTGTACCTTGGGTGTGACCACCTCCCTATAACTCCTCTCTATCTCCCCCTCAGCCTCCGGAATGATCCGGAGTTCATCCAGCTTCAGCTCCAGTTCCCTAATGCGGTTTTTGAGGAGCTGGATTTGGATGCACTTCTCGCAGGTGAAGTCAGAGGAGACACCAGCAGTGACCCTTACCTCCCACATCCTGCAAGAGGAACATGCAACTGCCCTAGCTTCCACTCCCTCTACTCTAGATTTTGAGAAGAATTTTAAAAAAAGAGCCTTACCTGACTGGTCCTCCACACAGTCATTTTTTTTGGTTAGAGGAGGTGGATGGGTGGGAGACACTACACGTGTAGTGTTTCGGGTTTAGCCAATGCCCGAACATATCAGTTCCTTACTGGCTCTCATTCTGTCCACACACCCGCCGCTGAAAACAAGAGGGCTGCTGCTGCACAAGGTAAGTTTTTATACTGGAGGAAAGTTCCAGTGCAGAATTGATCCAGTCCCTGCAGTCTTCGTCTTGCAGCTTCTATCCTGAGTCCTCCTCTCTGAGCCTGGCACTCATTGTTCATATTTCTAGGAGCAGGTTATTTTCTTAGAGTCAATACTCTGAAGCGTTTTGGCCAAATGTCATGGAGCAGCTCATGATGTTGGATGATCATTGTCGCCTTGCCTGTCTTCATCTGAGAGTTAGATTACCCTTCTTTCTAAGAACAAACACTTCTTATTTTCAAAAACATCTCTTTGATACAAGGGTGTGTTTGGCACCAGGTGATTTGTTGATGATAGCTCAATAGGTATCATGACATCTTTTTTGTAATTCTTCCCTTTGTTTTAATATGATAGAATTTTGGAAAGTTGACCACTGCTGTACTACTTGTGTAATAATTCAGGAGGCACAACTGGAAAGAAACATTTGTTGTTGAACACAAAGATACAACTATATTCATGACTTGCATAGACAAGTCTCAGATCAGGGCAGACAGTTTTGTAGACCCATTTCTATATCTGCTTAATCACAATTTTGAGTCAATCTGTTCAGGAATGTTATTACACACCAGGTGGGACCTATGTTCCAGGGAACTCAGAGCCAAGAGGATCCATAAGGAAATCAGCTACTGATTGCCCATGGGTCTTGTGGAAGTTATCACATCTTTTTGTAAACCTCATAATTTTATATATGTCAACAATGTGCTGTCTCATTCTCCTCATCTCCTAGACTCCAAGGATATCAAACTTAGTCTGTCCAGTTACATTTTGTAACTAAAATTCCCAGCCCATGCAGCATCCTGATATATCCCCTGTGCACACTCTCTAGGGCAATCACAGTTGTGTTAAAATGTGGATTTCAGACTGTGCATAATACCCTAGCTACAGCCAAAGCAACACCTTATACAGTTTCAGCATTGCAATGAGCCGATAGAAAATGAGACTTACCAGTGACTGCAATGCAAAAAGTAACCTTTTTGTTGTAAAACAACATAAGAACACCAATCTGTTGCAGAGAAGTACTGTCCTCCTTCCATGCAACCGCAGACTGTGATGCCACAACAGTCAAATAGCACATGAGAATTCACTAACAAGGAACTAACCTTTTACTCATAGCTTTCTGAGGAGAAGAACTGAAGGAAAACTGAGGGACGTGTGGAATAATTGAAGTGTTTTAAATACTTATATAATGCATGTAATGTGCATGTTGCAAATAAGACAATATCAGAATGACAAATTCATTTATTTTCACAAAGATGACACATGTGAGAAGTATAGAAAGTCCATGAGAACTATCACTGACGCGGTGCAGGTAGTTTTGACCAAATACTACTGAATGTGCTTTGCAATCAGCTTGTGTAGAACTTCATAATACAAAAATTTACAAATTGGAAAAGAGGCTAGTTCACAAATCCAACAAATTGATGCACATCCTTCACATTAGTTTGCCACCACATCTCTGAATCTCTACATACTTTCCCTCAGTTATCTTCAGTTTGTTCCAACTTTAAACAAACTAACAGCCTCAGAAGCTGTTTAATTTATTGGCTTCGAGCAGACCACTCCCATCTCTGTCTCAAACTCTCTTCACAAAATAAACCTAGGAAAAAATACACTTCTTTTAGCCACAATAATTGCTATTTGCGACATGATGGCTCAGTGGCTAGCCCTGCTGCCTCACAGTGCAAGGGACCCGGGTTCAATTCCAGCTTCAGGCGACAGTCTGTGTGGAGTTTGCATGTTCTCACTGAGCCTGTGTGGGATTCCTCTGGGTGTTCTGGTTTCGTCCCATAATCCAAAGATGTGCAGTTTAGGTGGATTGGCCATGCTGAATTGCCTGTAGTGTGTAGGGTGTGAAATGCTCTTCGGAGGGTCAGTGTGGATTTGATGGGCCAAATGGCCTGCTTCCTCACTGTAGGGATTCTATGATTCAAAGATTCAATGAAATAGCATCCATTGTGAGTTTAGTATCTATTGCTTTCATTCAAATTCACTTTCCAGTATCCAGTATCGAAGAAACAAAGACCTTTGCTTTGGCAGGTTGTGGTAATGTTTCTTCAACAATGAAGCGATGGTACACATCCTAGCTCCAATAGCTTTATTGGGATAAACGAACCACAGAGGTCAGACTTATGTTCTAGAAAGGCAGGGTACTGGGAAAGGCAACTGAAGCACGAAAGCAGAGGCTGCACGCTGCAGATGTGGGCTCGGTGTGGGACCTGTCTGTGCTGTGGCACTTTGGGGAAGATTGATAACATGCTAACTGAACTGAAAAGCTCCAAACTTTAACATAAAATGTTAGAAACCATCCATGCTCATCCACTTGATGTCCTGCATCATCTGGATACCCCTCAATGCAAACCAAAACTCCTTAACCCTGGTGCCTTCCTGTACCTTGTACACCACCCCTCATACCTCCAACGCATCTATAATCCAGCTTCTCATCCAGACCCACTGGGTGAGAATTTCTACCCCCAAAGGAAAGCCTTCCAACCTCGAGCCACTTCTGCCATTGTCACCACTGTGATGAAAACCTGGGTCCCTGTTTCTTGTGGTGCAAAAAATGGTTTCTCCTTCATTTACCAAATCTGAAGCCAGAGTGCCAATCACCATGACAAGCTGCAGTGTTCAAATGAAAACAATGCACTAATATCATTCTCCAAACAAAGCAGACCTATCAATGAGGATTCACATACAAGCTACCAGGACTCTAGAAATCAAGTAGGGCAAGCCCCTGAGAAAAAAGAACTGCATGCTGTTCACTTGTTAAACTGCAGTGATACATCAGTGAATGCTGGTATTAAAAGTAGGGACACCATACAGAGCAAGAGAGAGGGACATCTTCCAAAAGACTAGCTTGATAGACATGGTCTCTGAGTAATAGATGTATAGTCAAGGAACGTGAACCAGTTTATGATGATTAGTAAATTAGTAAATTAGTAAATACTTCCAGCCTTTGTTTAAATTTTAAACCAAGCTGTTTGATTCTGATTGGTCAAAGCATCGTCCTGCAGGAATAAAATATACAGAAGGGCAGTGGAGTGACTGGAACGAGTTGGATCGTGTTGACTTCGAGATCCTTGATTGGGGTTGTCAGTCTGATTCGCTTATAGCCATTCTATTCATCACAGAAAACGTGGTAGATACATGGGCTTTACAGATGAAGCCCTCATTGCATGCATTCTATCCCTCTTGTGTAAAACAAAATGAATGGTTTCAGGGGACTAATTGGTTACACTGATAGTTCTGTTGTTAAAAAAGCATAAAATGGGATGTTGACACTCAGATGTGCTTTTGTTCGACTGTAAGCTTTGAAGGAAACTGCAATTTCTTCTTTGGAGCTTGGTGTAACCTCAGTTGCAATATTGTGTGCTGCTTTGGTCTCCCTCACTGAGAAAGGATGGACTTACCATAGATGGATTGCACCATGGGTATACTAGGCTGATACCTGAGATGGCAGGAGAAGATATTGATCCTGCATTGACTATAGTTGAAAAGGATAGATGGGGATCTGATTGAAATGTATAAAATTTTAACAGGGTTAGATAGAATCACTGCAGGGATGATGTTCCCTTGGTTTGGGAGTCTAGAACCAGTCTCCAGAATATGGTGCATGGCTGAGATGAAGAAACATTTTTGTTTTCACTCAGCAAGCATTAATTCAGTGGAATTCTCTACCACAGAAGGCAGTGAAGGTCAAGCGACTGAATACATTCAAGAAAAAGTTTGATAAAGTTTCACACTACTACCTGCCCTCTGAAATAGTTCAGTTAGGTTGTAGACTTGCTTGCCGAGACAGTGGGTTTGATTGCAGACGTTTTGTCAGCCTGCGAGGTAACATCATCAGTGCACTTCTGGTGAAGTGTTGGTGATCTGTCCTGTTTGTTATTTGCATACCTCAGTTTATTGGGGTGGTTGGCATCAAGACCGGCTCTGTTTTTCAGTGATTTGTATATCGGGTCCAGTTCACTGTGTTTGTTGACAGAGTTCCGGTTGGACAATCTGCCTTCACCTCTGTGACAGACCATGGCAGGAAGACACAACATGACCAGACACACTAATCACCCGACCGTACATCAGAGACGTATCAGAAATAAACACAAGACTACTCAGACCCCTAGGTATCAGGGTAGCCCACAAACCAACAACCACCCTGTGACAGCTACTGACGAATGTAAAGGATCCCATACACTCAACCAAAAAGACTAACATAATATACAAAATACCATGCAAGGTTTGTGAAAAACATTACATAGGCCAAATGGGAAGAAAACTGACAATAAGGATACACAAAAACCAACTAGCCACCAAGAGACATGCCCAATTCTCATTGTTCTCAATACATACAGACAAGGAAGGACATGAATTTGACTGGGACAACACATCCATCATAGCATGAGCCAAACAGAGACATGCGAGGGAATTCCTGTAGGCCTGGCATTCCAACTGGATCTCCATCAACAAACATGGTGAACTTGACCTGATATACAAACCACTGAAAAACAGAACCGGAAGTGATGCCAACCACTCCAGTTCTGGTCACCCAGTTACAGGGAAGGATATTAATAAGCTGGAGAGGGTTCAGAAGAGATCTACCAGGATGTTGCTGGGTATGGAAGGTTTGACTTATAACAAAAGACTGGATAGGCAGGAACTTTTTTCACTGGCGTGAAGGAGGTTGAGAGGTGAGAGTTTAGAAGTTTATAAAATAATGAGGGGTATAGATAGAGTTAATGGTTATTGTCTTTTCCCTAGAATGGTGGCTTTCAAGTCTAAAGGGCATATATTTAAGGTTAGGGGGGAGAGTTTTAAAAAAAGACATGAGGGGCAAATGTTTTACACAGAGGGTGGTTCACATGTGGAATGAACTTCCTGAGGAAGTGGTGGATGTCGGTGGGAAGGAATTTATTGAATTCAAAAGTGTGTAGAAAAGATTTACAAGGATGTTACAAAGACTGGGGGGCATGCATTGTAAGGAGAGTTCAGACAGTCTAGGCCTTCTTAGCTGATACAAAAATAGATGGTAAAGCAGGCTGTGATGAGGAAATAGAGTTTACAGATGGATATTAAGAGGCCAGGAGAATGGGCCAGAATTGGGCAGATGTTTAAAAGCAATGTCGATGAATAAGGCAGGAGATTTGCAATGGATAATGAAGTATATTCAGGCAAATGATCTCCTTCTGCACTGTAATTATTCTACGATACTATTCCCAGAAGAGGGCAGGATAGCAGTAAATGTAACGTTATTTGTTTAATGAGTGTAATTAAAGTTGCACATGGTGTAACTGACTTTTATCACCTGCGCACTGAGAGATCCATAAATGGTTCTTGCCTGTGGGTAGAAGCTGTACTTACCCTGAATTATATCAGTGCAAAGTGAATTCCCATTCCCTTAGAAATAGAATGGGACAGGCAGCAATCCTCCAGATAAAGGACATTTATATCCTGTTCTGGCAACCTTTGGTGTTCCTGGTAAGTCAGTCAATCCTTGTTGGTGAATTGTTGTCATGGGAGATGAAGGTTTGGTGCCTGATAGATATTTTTGCATTTCCCTGTCTTACACCGGTGCTGTACAATCCCAGGGAAGCTGGAATACAGAGTTTCAAATGTGCTTGTGGCAAGGGAAGTATTTGTCCAAGTGATGCAAAATGGGAACTTGAAATTCCTCTATGTAGCACTGGAGTTTCTCTCACTGTCTCTCTCTGTCTCCCTCTGTCTCTCTCTTTCTCTCTCACTCACTCTCCCTCTCCAACCCAGCCCTTTTATAGTGCAGCATTGCCATTGAGTGACACCTCTTCGATCACTGACATTCTTCAATCTGTTTAATGCTGGCAAGCAACTCCATGTTGTTTTTTGGAAGACATTTTATGAAATGTTTGTTGGAAGAAACATTGAAGTAAATCAGGGAACCAACTCTTTCCGTGGAAACCCCTCTAATAATTCCTGACACCAGAATGAAGTCCTGAAACTGGCCCCATTGCATGATGTGGAACATTTTGGGAATACCAGAGTGCAGTTTATTGGAAAATGGGAAATGAAATTCATGGCAATGATTTCAGCCTATCACATCTTATTTTATTTGTTGCCCTTTATCTTCCATGACCAAGGGAAAAGTGATCAGTTCGACTCATATCAGGAATCTGCTTGTATCAGATATGAAAAGAAATAATAGATATATATATTCCATGTGGGTACAATAATGTTCTACTTCTCTGTCTGTTTCTTGCAGCAAATGTTATGACAATTCTGATTCTCTCCCGAGGAAATTGTGGCCTTTCAAAATGTATCTCTGTCTACATGGTGGGCATGGCAGTAGCAAATCCATTCATCATGGTCTTCAATGTGATAGTGTACTTGATATTTAATTATCACTTTCCATATTCTTTTCTGTCTTACACTGCTGTATGTAAGTTTGTCTTGTACATAACTTTTGTTACTCTAGATATGTCAGTGTGGTTCACAGTCACATTCACGTTTGACCAATTTGTGGTGATCTGTTGTCATGACTTTAAAGAAAAGTACTGCACCAAGAGAATTGCAACTACAGGTACAGTAGCATCTTCTGCTCTGACATGTTTAAAGGGTGTTCCTATGTTCTTTTCACATGAAGCCGAACGAATAATTAACAATGTGCAATGGGGGTGCAGGACAAAAGCAGCTGTTTATACAATACCCGCATGGTCAGTGTACAGTTGGCTGCAGTCAACGTCAGTAGTTTTGCTTCCTTTTGCTCTCATGACCTCATTTAATTCTTTGACTGTCAGACGTATTTTATTGGCTAACAGAACACGTAATGATCTCCAAGCTAAAGGCAATGAGGTTCAGAACGATCCAGAGGTGAAGAGTCATAGGAAATCCATCGTATTACTCTTCACCGTGTCAGGCAGCTTTATTCTGTTGTGGTTAACATCTTTTGGAAGTTTTGTGGCCACTCAACTGTCAAGCAATATAGCCACGGAAACTGGATATCTGCTTGAGTATTTGAGTTCCTGCACAAACACATGTATGTATGCAGCAAACCAGAGGAAATTCAGAGAAGAGCTGAGAAATGTTCTGAAGTCTCCTCGGAATAAATTTTTTGATTTTTACTTAAAGATAGTGAATACAAACCCCCCCTCCCCCCAAAAAAAGTCATCTCATAACTAAAACAAGATTTGAACTGTTTTTCTGTGTAAGAATGTCAATCATCCAGAGAATCTGGTAATGGGCAATGTTGGAAATGATACAAATGATCTTCAATAAAACCTAATGAATTCAACTTGTTCACCATGTCAGGACAGTCTGCTTAGCTTCCAAGATTGGGTGTTTTCAGATGAGCGTGGCCATAGGCCTACATGATAGCCAAGTCTTATTAGAATGCCATTAAAGTTTGATTCCAGATGCTGGCTACGATTTGAGCTAAAGATTTACTGTAAGGAACTTGAGCAACTTTACAAATTTGTTTCTCATTTTCAATATCACAAAAATCTGCCAAGCTAACCGCTAAGAAAAACAGTGTACAAACTTCACCCTTCCAGTGACCTAATACTGCACAATTTATGTTTGACCCTATACAGGATAGAATGAATTTTTCAACCCACCAGCTGGACTTCCTGAGCACTCTGGAGCAGGGATACTGCCATAAACGCTCATTGGAATATATGAATTTTAACTGTCAGGACAGAAGTCCTGTGTTGGCTTGAAAATATGTTTACTTAGATGCAGGTTGTTCTGAAGAAGGGTCACTGGACTCGAAATGTTAACCTTACTTTCTCTCCACAGATACTGCCAGACCTGTTGAGTTTCTGCAGCAATTTCTGTTTTTGTTTCCGATTTTCAGAATCCAGAGTTTTTTTTTTGCCAAATATGTGAGGTGGTGATTGCCTGAAATGGATATTACAGTTATAGTTTGTTTCCTCTCCACCTATCCTCTCCTCTATCCCTCTTCTATCCGCCTCCCACTCTCTCCTTATTTATTTCAAAACCCCCTTCCCCTCCCCCTTTTCTGATGAAGGGTCTAGGCCCGAAACGTCAGCCTCTCTGCTCCTATGATGCTGCTTGGCCTGCTGTGTTCATCCAGCCCTGCACCTTGTTGTCTTGGATATTACAGTTGCCTGTTTTGGAGGCTGTAATTAGAGTTGAAATGCTTCATAAAGGCTTGTGGCTTTTTTTTTGTTGAAACATTGTTTATCCAAAAGGTTTTGCACTTCATCAAGGGACAGCTGATTTCCGGATAGTCCCTCAAATGGAACATAACGTCCAACAGTTACAGGAGAAGCCTTCTCATGTCTCCTCTCTATTCCTCTGGTCGCTGTAGCTTCCAAATCCAAGTCCTGGTGGAGCACTGCAAATTATGCTGTGGTTTTTGAGCTAGAATTCTAATCTTTTGACAGATACAGTGCATATCTCTATATTCCCTGATTAGTCAGTGAACGAAGAGACAGGAAATATTTAACTTGCTTTGGGAAGTGAAATGGTAGGATACACAATATCAGTAAACTGGGCTTCTAACCCAAAAATAGTCCCGACCTTTCCAACAGGCACTGAGTGGAGAAGATTCCATCTTCTGTCTCAATGAAAGAGGCAGAGTGAGATCAGCACAGCTTCAGTTTTTTTTTTACCAAGACCCAGGCACAATCTTTTCTGAACCCTCTGAATTGAAACCAAACCACTTTTCAGCAGACTTTTTCTTAACTCACATTCAGTAATAATCATAGTGCAGAGGCTCCTCTGTTGTTGAAAACGTTGACTAAACTTAAGTAGTGAGGGACACAAATGACAACTTCTTGGCAATTTAATATTCATAACATTTTAAAAACATCTAAAATACAAACTCAGGTTACAAAGCCCACTTGACACAATCACCTAAAGTAGCAAAAATAAAGCTATAACATGAACACTTTTGAGTGCACATGGATTAATCTGTTTATCTTAACTGCAATCCTAACATATTACTGGGTCTACTAAATTAACTAATTTCTTTGTTTAAATGTTGGTGAGCTGCCTGAAATATCCCAAATTAGATATTCTTGGGCTTGTTTAAAGTGCAGTTGGACATCACTTATGTGAGGCATGTAGCCATGTGCCCTGAGGCTGAGAAGAACCGTCCAGTAATGCTGATGTTGTGAAAAAAATAGAAAGGCCTAGTCAACTGAAATAAGTATCTTGTTTTGTGTGTTGTGGGATTAGACAAAGTTAGAGCTGCCTATCATTCCCAATTCTGTTCTATATTAGTGTATCAAATATTGCATTTAACAGCATTTACATGGCATTTAACTAAAAAGGCGTAGCACATTAGGAAAGTGGCAGAAAATTACAGGGCAGGAATCAGACAGCTTGGAAGAAAAGCTGGCAGATACCTGACTAGACAATTGGAAATGTGGCCAACAGCTATAAAGCACTTTGGGCAGACTAAACGAGCTCCTAATGAAACTTCCACCCCTCCGCTCATTGGGGAAGTAGTCCTGTTCCAAGGAGTTGCTGGCTAATTGGACTGACCAGTAGGTTCAGCAGTCCTGGCAGCACTCCACAATGGGTTCCCTGGATATTGACGTTCATGGATTCAGCTCCAGAAACACCCCATTACTTCAGGCTGTTTTAAGTCCCGACCAATTCAGTGGTTCTCTGCTTTTCTGTTCTTTCTCGTGACAGATCAGGCGTGGAAGCTCTTTGTCCTGCTATGACCCAATGAAGGGGCAGAGATATTTTAAATGCTTCAATGTGCTTACCTCTCGTGATGCTTCATTCAAAACTGGGAAGGTATTTGCACTAGGCAAGCAACAACCTCACTTAGTCATGGTCATAGAATGATACTGTGCCTGAGCAATAATGCTAAAAATCTTGATATCACCAACTCAGGACATTTTCTTAATAACCATCAGGACAGAGGTGGAGGGACAATAGAATATGTTTGGAATTGTGTTCCCTTGCCTGTCCTCACCATTCATTCCAGAATCATGAAATCACATGGCATCTTCTGAAGTATGGGACAGATAACCTGCTGCTGAATCCCATCTATTCCATTTTACTCACAGATGATGACTCTACACTCCTCCATGGTGAACAGTCTATGGAAGAAGCACTGATGGTGGTAAGGATTGTGCTCTTCATGTGGGACCTAAATATCCATCACCAACAGTTGTTTGATAGCACCGATACAGACTTGGAGTAGCTGAGTGCAAAAGGACACTGCTGCTAGACTGAACTTGTAGCAGGTGTTGAGAGGGAATATAGAAGGACAAGTGCAGCAGATCCAAGGCAAGAATGCCATTACTTAGCGAGGAAAGGCAAGGTTTCACAGCACTGTATGTGTGTTCTCACTAATTCCCAGGGAAATAGAACATCATTTTCTGATTGTATTCTACTTTCCCTTGTTAAAAAATATGGACAAAATGTAAAATTGATTCTTTATTCCTTGCATTATGAAGAATGCTGATGTTCTACTGGTCAAGAGAGATCTCCCATTTAAATGACGCTTCATTTGTATTCTTTTATTTTTTTCATTTGACAAGATCGTCTTTCACTGAAACATGACTGTGCAATGCTCAAGAATTGGTTTCATCAAGAAAAGAGCAAAAAAATGATAAAATATAATCAATCAAACGCTTCTGAGGGTTGGTTTGGACTCAGTGGTCTGAATGTTCTGCTTCCATACGATAGTGATTCTATGATTCTGTGAAGTCATTCAGGTTTCATCTCAGAAATTCAAAAACAACACAATCCATGGTTCTTCCAGTTGAAAACAGGATAACATTCTTCCAAACCAAACAAGGAAAATGCTGGAGAAATTCAGCAGGTATGGCAACGTTTGTGTACAGAAAGGATATAACATGGTACCATCAATTCTCCATTTTTTTGACATCCTCTACTGCGCTCCCACACGTGTGTAGAGTTTGTGTCTCATTTACTTTGCACTTAGTCTAGAGGACAAAATGTCTCCATTTCACATCCTAATTAAAAACACATTTTACATCTCAGAGATGGCAAGAAATGTTGGAGTCAGAAATAACACAGTGCGGAGCTGGAGGAACACAGCAGGCCAGGCAACATCAGAGGAACAGGAAAGTTGATGTTTCGGGTCAGGACCCTTCTTCAGAAATAAGAAACATCTTACTATTTATCTATCATTTATCATTTGGAGATTTGGAGATGCAGAACCAAAGTCAGCTTTTCTCCAGGAGTCAAGAAATAGAAGCATTTAGCTTGTACGCAGGCTCCTCACTGATACAGAAACAGAAAGAGAGAGAGAGACAAAGTTAGACAGAAACAGAAACAAATATCAGGACATAGACAGAAGCCAGGCCATAGAGACAGAGAGATGCAGACAGAGAGAGAGTGACAATTTTAATACATAAACCCTGAATTTTTCCAGGATTAATGCGATATGTTTGGGAATAGGAAGCTAAATTGATCAAAATTTTCAATTCGAGATGAGGGAGGGATGCTGCACCGATGATATCATTGATATACCAGAGAAAGAGTTGTGGGTGGGCGCTGGAATAGAACTGGAACCAGGAATGTTCGACGTAGTTCAGAAAGAGCCAGGCATAACTGGGGCCCATGTGGGTACCCATGGCTACCCCTCTGACCTGAAGGAAGTGAGAGGACTTAAAAGAGAAGTTGTTCAGGTTGAGGATGAACTCGGCCAGGCGGAGGAGAGTGGTGATGGATAGGTACAGTTCAGGCTTTTGTTCCACGATTAAGTGAAGAGCCCTGAGACCATCCTGATGGGGGGAAAATGTGTAAAGGGATTGCACATCCATGGTAAAGACGAGGTGACTGGACACCGCAAATTGGAAATTCTGAGGCGGATCAAAGGGATCATTGAATGTAAGTGGGAAAGGGATTAGACAAGGGGAAAAAATAAAACATGACATAGGGATTGGGACAAGAGATTGTGATTGGGGGTGATGGGTATCGTGTGGGAAGATATCAGGGCTTGGAGTGGAAAAACACCTGCACCCTTAGGTTTTGCGCATCCCAAATTGCACTTCAATTGGGTTAGAAGCCCAATTTACTGACATTGTGTATCCTACCATTTCATTTCCCAAAGCAAGTTAAATATTTCCTGTCTCTTCATTCACTGACTAATCAGGGAAGGGAGAGATGTGCACTGTATCTGTCAAAGATTAGAATTCTAGCTCAAAGAACCACAGCATAATTTGCAGTGCTCCACCAGGACTTGGATTTGGAAGCTACAGCGACCAGAGGAATGGAGAGG
>NC_063367.1:0-34131 GCF_021869965.1 Rhincodon typus | reverse complement strand
TCCAAGCATCACCTCCTTGTCAGTCCAACCATGCACAGAATGGCCATTTTGGAGTGACGACAACACACACGTACCATTCAGACCCCTGAACTTTTCTGTGACTCAGCAGCAGCATTTGCTGACACCTTACAGCGTGCTCACTACGAGTGATGAAGACACGTGCATGAAATTCAAGTGAACACAGTGGAGAGGGATTGACTAGGTCAAAGGCCAAAGAAACAGGGTCTAGAGGTGGGGGTTGCATAAGGCAAGAGGGAAAATGTCTGGGACTTGTAGTGGGGGAGAGATCAAGACAAGCGACAAAGTGTCTGGGACCGGGGGAGATAGAACGATCAGGCCAAGAGGCATAGAGACTGGGTGTGGGAGTGGGAGGGAGAGTTCAGGACAAGTGTTGAGGTGACTGAGATGGGGCATGGAGAGAGATAAGGACAGGGGGTAAAGAGACTTGGGCTGGGGGGGAGGTTAGATCAGGAAAAAGGGAAAAGGGTTTGTGACTGGTTGGTGGAGAGATCAGGACGGGTGTAAGGTGACTGAGATGGGCGGATGTGAGTGATCAGGAGAAGGGACAAAAGACTGGAAATGGGGGCTAATGAACAGATCAAGACAAGGGAAAAGAGATTGGGTATGGGAGGCACGGTAGAGAGATTGGGAGCAGCGGCAAGGAGACTTGGATTTGTGGTGTCAAGATATCAGGAGTAATGGTAGCGAATAGGTCAGGGGAAGACAGAGAAATCAGGATAAGGACAAAGAGATTTGAACTTGGAAGGATGAGAGAAGACATCTGTGGAGTGATCCTGAGTGGAGAGGAAAAAGTAAAGATGGGAAAGAGTTCAGGACTGGGGAGCAATAGATAGGAAATTGGGAAGCATGAGATAGGAGCAAAAACACACATTTATGGAAAAGATTAGCTGGTCTGGCAGCATCCATGGAGATAAATCAGAGTTAACTTGTTGGGTCCAGTGACCCTCCCTCAGAAGTGATGGTAGCTTGGATAAAATTGGTTTCAATGATGAATATGGGTGGGAAGGGGGGTGAGGAGTAAATGACAGGTGAAGACAGAGCACAAATAGTGAGAAGAACAGTTGGACAGACAAAGGAGTGGATAACGATCAGCTTGGGAGAATGAATGGCTGCTAATGAGGTCTATTAGTGTCTAACAATGGGATGTGTGTAATAACAGAACAGATGGTAATAAAGCCTGTTGTGCAGGAGTTGGGGAAAGGACTTGGGACAAGATGCCACGAGCCCTAAAATTCTTCAACTCGATATTGAGTCCAGAAGGCTGTAGGGTCCCTAAGTGAGAAATGAAGTGTTGTTTTTCCATCTTGTACTGAGCTTCACGAGAGCACTGCAGCAAACCTGAGACAGAAATGTTCAGCCAGTGAACAAGGTGGAATGTTGAAGTGGCAGGGAAAAGGAAGCTCAGGGTCATTTTTGAAGACAGAACGTAGGTGTTCTGCAAAGCGGTCACCTAGTCTATGCTTTGTTTCTACAAAGTAGACTAGATTGAGTGACTGCTTCACCTGGACGGTGTGTTTCGGCCCTTGGATACTGGGGAGAAAGGAAGTAAACAGTCAGGTGTCACAACCTCTGCGGTTGTATGGGAAGATGGCATTGGTTTGTGGGGCGGTGGTGCTGAGATTGAAGAAGTAGTGAACCAGACTGTCCCAGGGGCAAAGCTCCCTGCAGAACGCATACAGTGGAGGGAAGTTAATGGTAAGCTCCTGGATAGTGTAACTGAACCACGAGATCTTGGAGTGCAAGTTCATAGTTCCTTGAAACTCCTCGGATTTGCAGGTAGATAGATAGTGAAGAAGGCATTTGGTATGCTTGTCAGTTGGTGAGTATAGGAGTTGGTTTGTCATGTTGCAGCTGGACAGGACATTAGTTAGGTCACTTTTGGAATATTGTGTTCAAATTTGGTCTCCCTTTATTGGAAGGATGTTTAAACTTGAAAGGGATGAGAAAAGATTTACAAGGATGTTGTCAGGGTTGGAGGGTTTGAGCTATAGAGAGAGTCTGAATAGGCTGGGTACTATTTTTCCTGCACCATCAGATGCTGAGGGGTAACCTTGTGGAAGTTTAGAATATGATGAAGGGCTTAGATAGGGTGAATAGCCAAGTTTTTCCCCAGAGTAGGGGAGTCCAAAACTAGAGAGCATAGGTTTAAGGTGAGAGGGGAAAGATTTAAAAGAGACAAAAGCGCCAACTTTTCCATGTAGAGGGTGGTGTGCGGATGTATTGAGCTGATAGAGGAAGTGGTGGAGGCTGGGACAATGACAACATTTAAAAGGCATCTGGATGTGTACATAAATAGGAAGGGTTTTTCTTATAATCTTGTGAAGTAAGCTGCAACAAAACGACCTAGAAACCGATATTCATTTCAAGCCCACCGACTCCCACAGCTACCTAGAATACTCCTCCTCCCACCCACCTTCCTGCAAAAATGCTATCCCCTATTCCTAATTCCTTCGCCTCCGCCGCATCTGCTCCCAGGATGAGGCATTCCACTCCCGTACATCTCAGTTGTCCTCGTTTTTCAAGGACCGTAACTTCCCCTCCTCGGTGGTCGAGAACGCCCTCAACCGTGTCTCCCACATCTCCCGCACCTCATCCCTCACACCCCGTCCACGCAATAAAAACCAAAAAAGAATCCCCCTCGTCCTCACGTACCACCCCACCAACCTCCGGATCCAACGCATCATCCTCCGACACTTCCGCCATCTGCAATCCGACCCCACCACCAAAGACATCTTTCCCTCCCCACCCTTATCTGCTTTCCGGAGGGACAACTCTCTCCGTGACTCCCTTGTCCGCTCCACACTCCCCTCCAGCTCCACCACACCCGGCACTTTTCCCTGCAACCGCAGGAAGTGCTACACCTGCCCCCATACCTCCTCCCTCACCCCCATCCCAGGCCCCAAGAAGACTTTCCACATCAAGCAGATGTTCACCTGCACATCTGCCAATGTGTACCCGGTGTGGCTTCCTCTACATCGGGGAAACCAAGCGGAGACTCGGGGACCGCTTTGCAGAACACCTACGCTCGGTTCGCAACAAACAACTGCACCTCCCAGTCGCGAACCATTTCAACTCCCCCTCCCATTCCTCAGACGACATGTCCATCCTGGGCCTCCTGCAGTGCCACAACGATGCCACCCGAAGGTTGCAGGAACAGCAACTCATATTCCGCTTGGGAACCCTGCAGCCCAATGGTATCAATGTGGATTTCACAAGTTTCAAAATCTCCCCTCCCCCCACCGCATCCCAAAACCAGTCCAGCTCGTCCCTGCCTCCCTAACCTGTTCTTCCTCCCACCTATCCCCTCCTCCCACCTCAAGCCGCACCTCCATCTCCTACCGACCAACCTCATCCCGCCCCCTTGACCTGTCCGTCCTCCCTGGACTGACCTATCCCCTTCCTAACTCCCTGCCTACACTCACCTTTCCTGGCCCCATCCCCGCCTCTTCGACCTGTTTGTTTCTTCTCCACCTATCCTCTCCTCTATCCCTCTTCTATCCGCCTCCCACTCTCTCCCTATTTATTACAAAACCCCCTTCCCCTCCCCCTTTTCTGATGAAGGGTCTAGGCCCGAAACGTCAGCCTCTCTGCTCCTATGATGCTGCTTGGCCTGCTGTGTTCATCCAGCCCTGCACCTTGCTGCAACATAAATGAGACATTTTTCTCCATTAAGGGAGCAATCATTGAGGTTTTTTTGTTCTTTCATGGAATTGTCAGCTTCACTCGCTAGGCATTTATTACCCAGGGGGCAATTAAGCGTCAACCACATTTCTGTGGCACATGTACTTCAGACCAGCTAACGATGGCTGATTCCTGCCCTAAAGGCCATGAGGAAAACGTCTATGTTTTTCTGACAATCAGCAATGGTTCATCAATAGATTTTTTATTTTGGATAATTATTAATTACAAATTGCACCAACTGCTGTGGTGGGATTCGAATCCAGGTCCCCAGAACATTACATAAGCCATCGCTTCCCCATAGGTCTAATAGGTTATTCAGCTTATGATGCAATGAATACAGACTAAGGTATATCTAAAAGTTTAACAAAGATAAGTATTTTTAATGAATACAGGAGAAGTTGAAAGAAGCTGTGAATTAATACCAGTGACAGGAAAACCTGCTTATTAATTTCTGAAGAATTGTTCTTATTTCCTTAAATATCTAAGAGAAACAGAAATTGCATCAGGTCCAAAACAAGATTTGGTTTGTTCACATGTTCTGTCTCTTTGAATCTAGATTGAGTCACTGTAATCTAGGAGAAACAAGAATAATAAAATTGCTTGAAGCTGTGAAGGAACATCACTGTCAAACAGAGGATCTGAGGTAGTGCCAAGCTAGGGGCTGAATCTTACCAGATTCCGCCAAATATTATTTTCATTGGGTTTCTCAAAGGGTTCTTCCCTGTGATGCCAAGTGAGATTTTTTTCACACTATTGTCCAACACTTGGCTCATTAACTCCATAGCCCACCCCTCTCTTCTGATGCTGGTCCAATTCTTCCCACTTCCCATTTCTATCTCAGTCAATCCCTTCCCTTCTCTGATTCCTGGAGAAACAGCCTACAATAGGGCAGAAAGAGCTGCAAAGTGTCATGTGACAGAGAGCCAATATTCCATTCATGATCCTGTGTAAGGAGAGGGTCTTGACTGTGTTTGCCCGCGCAGCTCACTGGTCATGCCCAAACATCTGGACTGGTACTGGAGATTGTTCTTCACTTATCATGCCAGGAACCCTGACTGCAGAGTATTTCCCATGACTTGACTGAGAACCATTACCCTGAGTCTTTGAGACATGGTCATTTGTTTGAAGCATTTGCAGTGCTTTTGCCAAGGTGGCTGCTGGTACACAGTGAAGGTGCAAGATTGATGTAGCATAGTACTATCCAGAGACATGATCACCCATTTGGCTGATGACTCCTGACAGGCATGACAAGCATCCAGGCCTTGTGTTAAAACCAAAATGCAAAGCGAGGCATCCAGGTAGGTTCAAGTGAGTGAGTGTGAAGAGAGAAAGCATGCAGCCCTGAGAGACAGCCTGGTCCATTTGGTGAACTGGATGCCTGGTCCTGCAGAGCAGAATGTACATTTCATTAAGGCAAGACTGGGTAGCACTGAGGGTGACAGCGAGCCGTAATCCTTGTTAATTTTCCTCTTGCTGCTGCAGATAGTGGTATTTTAATTCAATAAATACCTGGAATTAAGACCCTAATGATGACTGTGAATCTATTGTCAATCATCGGGAAAAAAATGTCCTTTAGAGAAGGAAACTGCCATCCTTGCCTGGTCTGGACTACATGTGACTCCAGACCCGCAACAATGTGGTTGACTCTTAACTGTACTCTGGGCAATTAGGGAAAAAATCCTGCCTTGCCAGCAATGCCCTCATCCTGTGAATGAATAAAGAAAAAGAAACAAGATGCACTGCAGAAATTCACCAAAGATCCTCAGACAGCATTGTCCAAACTGACAATTCCCATCTCGAAGGACAAATGCAGCAGATACATGAGATCTGCCACCAAGTGCAAGATCTTCTCCAAGGCACTCACCATCTTGGCTTTGAAATATATCACCATTCCTCCACTGTCATTGTATCCAAATCCTGGAATTCCCTCCCTAACAACATTGTGGGTCAACCTAGAGCACATGAACTGCAGAGGTTCAAGACGACAGCTCACAACAACCTTATCAAAGGCAACTAGGGATGGGCAATAAATGCTGGCCCAGCCAGCGACACCCACGTCCCATGAATAAAGAAAGAAAAAAATTTGTTTAGAAAATGTGACTTGTTGCTCTCGATATCAGGGAAGGTGTTGTTTGAGTTCGAATGTAGTTCTCTCAGATTTTTCATTGTTGTTCATGACATTCAGTGCCTGTGAACATTCTACCCAATGTTGTCTTCAGTTTACCATGACAGACTATCCCATATTTTACATTTGTGCCAGTGTCAGCAATATCATTATTAATAAACTTTGATTCTTGTTCTTTTTTTCCAGCTCCCTGGGATACCTACTTCTGGCTTCTCCAATCTTTGTGCTGAGGAAATTGCCCTCGTTCTCAGTACAAGCCATTCATTGAGTGAGTTGCCCTTCCTATTATACATCCGAACTCACAATTCTGTCCCCTCATTGCTCCATCTAATATAGACATGAAGGAGTCTGCCATGGATTGAGTGAGTGTTTACAAGTTTCTTTCATCTTAGAAATGGAATATAAACTGTATTCAAAACTTTTCTGTACTTATTACCAAATGCTAATCCTATATATCTGTTGCCCTTACTTTTCCAGATGGAAATGTTCTTGGGTTTGGAATCTCTGTCTGAGGATCTTTGGTGAATTTCTTCAGTGCATCTTGTAGATAATACACACTGCTGCTACGGAGCACCAGTGGTGGAGGGAGTGGACACTTGGGCATACAGTGCCAATAAAGTGGGCTGCTTTGTCCCGGATGGTTTTAAGCTTCTTCAGTGCTGTAGGAGCGCACACATCCAGGCAAGTAGGGAGTATTCCGTCACATTCCGGACTTGTGCCTTGTCGATGTTGGACAGGCCTTGGGGAGTCAGCACATGAGTTACTCACTGCAATACTCCTAGCCTCTGACCTGCTCTTGTAGACACAATGATTATGCGGTGTGTCCAGTTATGTTTGTGTTCAATGATAACTCTCAGATGATGATAGTGGGAAATTCAGTGATAGTAACACCACTGAATGTCAAGGGGTGGTTAGATTATCTCTTATTGGTTTTGGTCAGATGTATCCACAGGAGTAAGTTGCAGGACTCTGCTGGGTGCTAATTTCTATGGAGTGACACCATTTTCCTAAGTATTTGTTAGATCACAGCATATGAATGATCAGTGACCTTCTCAATCTCCTGCATTAATTATTGAAGTATTTACAGAATTCTTTTCTTTTAAAGAAGGGAATATTCCATCAGTGATAATCCAGTGATTGGAAATGGCCGCAATAGGGAGAGATGATATTTTGGAAGGGTTTTCAAATACGGCTCTGTGGGTACAACTTAGGAATGGTAAGGGGACAGCCACTTCACTGGGAGTGAATTATAGACCCCTAAAGAGTCAGTGGGAAATACAGGAGCAAATAGGTAACCAGTTCACAGAGGTGTGTAAGAGTAAATGGTGGGTAATCATACCAGGGGATTTTAAATTTCCCAACATAAATTGGGTTAGGCATTGCTTTAAGGATTTAGAGGGGCAGATTTCTTGAAATGCGTTCAGGAAAACATCTTGTATCAATATGTCGAAGGTCCATCAAAGGATCATACAATGCTTGATCTGGTTCTGGGGAAAGAAACCAATTAATTTATCAATGCGGCCACAGGGGAGCATTTTAGTAATAGTGACCACAATACACGGATGGTATAATCTGTTATGGACAAGATAAATGATGGCCTAAAAAAGATAACTTCAGATTGGGGAAGGGAGATTTTATCAAAATATAGCATGATCTGGCAAAATGTGAGTGGGAACAGCTCCTTACAGGTGCATCTACAACAGAGCAGTGGGGCTCATTCAAAGAATGACCTGGGGAGAGTGTCCGACATGTACCCTTTTAGGGTAAAATGGTGCACAAGTTCAGGTAACCCTGGATGTCTCAGACAATTCAAGACTGGGTGAAGAGGAAATGTACAGCTTTTAGCAAGTCCAAATGGAGCAACTCAGCTGAAGTCCAGAAGGAATATATGAAATGCAAAACAGAACTTAAGAAAGCAATTAGAAGATAAAAAAAAAAAAGTTCATGAGAAAGGAATTGCAAACACGATTAGGGAGTATCCTAAGATATTTTATAAATATATTAAAGGGAAGCAGTTAACCAGGGAAAGCTTAGGGACCAAAGGGGCAAACTGTGTGGGAAGCCATAAGTCTGAAAAAGGAGAATGTCGGTGTGGAATTCAGGAAAAGGGCCTGTGAGGAACTTGCTCAGTTTGGCAAAGGAAATGGAGAGTTTTTGGAGGGTTTGTGAGGCTTAAAAACACACAAATCCCTTGGCCCAGATGAATTGCATCAAAGTCTGCTGTGAGACGCTGGGTAAGATCTGCAAAAGCTTTAACACAAATATTTAAATTCCTCTCTGGCCATGGGAGAAGCGCCAGAGGACTGGAGGATGAGTACTAATGTTTTACTTTCTCAGAACGGTGGTAGAAATGAACCAGGAAATTACACGCCAGTGACTCTCATGTAAGTGGTAGGGAAAAGTTTGGAGAAAATTCTGAAGGAGCGAATTAATATCCAATTGGAAAAGCATGGGTTAATTAGGGATAGTCGGGATTGCTTTGCAAGAGGGATGTCATGCTTAACAAATTTGTTAGAATGTTTTGAACATGTGATAAAGTGTGTAGATGAGGGTTTTAGATCAGAGATCTGCACTGTCTCACCATGTAGGCATGGAAGATAAGAATATATAAGACCTACGAATACAAGAACTAGGAACAGGAACATATGATTCAGCAGCCCCAAGCCTAATCCGTTACTTGATCGATCATGGCTGATCTCGTGTCTGCTCCAACTTCACTTTCTGTGACACTCTCCATAATCCTTCAACTCATTGCTCATAATGTGCTTCTTTTCATTCTTCAATCCAAAATAGGCACTTGCACACCTCCCCAGCTCGAAGTCCACTAGCTCTATATTTTCTCACCCACTCAACTCCTTTTCATAGCCCTTTGAGGTGACATTATATCTACTTCATAACTTATTTTTCAAGATATGTTTGCTTCATGAGCAAACCTAGCAATCTCTGCCCTATCATCCATGCCTAACACATAACTTGGAAAAGGTTGAGTCCTAGATTTTCTTCCTGTAGATTTGCTAACCCAAATAACATCCATGAATGCCCACACTCAGATTCATTTGAGACAATGAATCATCAATCCACACTGATAAATGACACCACCACCTCACACATACCCTTAAGGTGTCTCACAAACGCAAAGACAGTGACCATGAGGGTGGGGTGAAATCTGGAGGGTACTTGAGTCATCAGAAAAATTGTGAGTGAGCTTAATGAGTCACAATCAAGAGTAAGAGAGAAAGAGAGGATAGATAGAGTGGACCAGAAAGAGACAAAGTGAATTATAAAGGTTTGGGTGGACTTAAATGAGAGAAAAGAAATTGGTCATGAAGATCTCACCATAATGAAAGGAAGACAGGCTCAATAGATTATTTCTAAAATGAAAGAAAATCGATGCTTTCGTAAGAAGAGGTTTATTTTACTTGCATTTCTCGAGTAAAAGTAAGATGAGATACGAACACATCGAGTGTTTGAGACATCATGGTGGGCTTTTCCTCTCCTCTTATGCAGCCAGCACCATACCTCTTTCAGCTTGAATCACAACTGGCCCTCCATTTAACACATGTTCGCAGCTTGCACTACTCTTGCTTTTGACTCTATTAAGAGTCTTTGGACAAAAATTCCATGTCTGCGAACTCAAATAACTGGAACCTGCCTCTAAAATGCTCCCAGTTGGTTAGTTCATGAATGACTTCAAACATTGATGTCATTGGGTATTTCACCAGTTTCCTGAGTTGCTCTCTAAACCTTGACTGAGTAGCCACATAAATAAAGGTATTTGTGCAGCAACTTAAATTCCACAGCATAAAGCTGACACGTTGAAATGTGAATTCTGAGTTGTTGTAATCCCTTGTATTTGCACCAGTTGTGTTATAATATAAGAAATGTAAGACGTACACTAACCACAGAAGGATGAAGCTGCCAGATATGCTGAAAAGCAAAATCATTGATTTCTTTCTGCTCTTCATCTCTGGGTCAATATGGTTCTGTACTTTCCTTCCACCTGTTAGCCCTTTACGAACACGACTGGCCACTAAGATGTGTTGGACTGTCAAAACATTGAGCAACAGAATTACAGTGAACAGCAGCAATGGATTTATAATCTTGTCAAACCAATCAAATCCTATCCATCCAGGCTCAGTATAAAAGTTTGGTTTTATATAACAGAACCATGGGATATTGTTGATTACCTCACCAGCTTCAAGTGTAAAGTAAAGGGGGACACTTTTTAACCAGAACAGAATACAATTTATTGATAGAACCACCAGAGTTACTTTATCAGTGCAGTAATTTGTTTTCAGTTTTTGGCAACAAATGGCGACAAATCGATCAAAGGAGAAAGTGACGGTGAACCAAATAGAACAGTCTGTTGCTGCACACCTCAAGACATTCATAACACTGCATACAGTTGTAATATACAGGAAAGAACCTGGGACATGATAATAAAGTATGCGCCACAGCATGACCTCAGTGATAATGACGAGTAGGTCTGCAGATGCCATGGCAACCAGGTACTGAGAGGTGCAGGTGCCGAGTCCACACTTACCCTGGGACAGAATGACAATCGCCAGTAAATTAACTGTTAAAAAAAAAGTGACAGGAGACAAAACACAATTATAATTTATTTGCCAATGCACTCTGTGTCTGACTTATAGAGGAGGGGTGGGAATTCAGCATGTTAAAAAAGATAGGATAGATTTCAAAACGATAAATAAAACAAAGTATTCAGTCCTATGTGCAATGTGCTAGGAATCCACCGTCATCTCCATTTAAAACTGCCATGATACTGATTATAACAAGCAGAGTTAGTGAAATAAACTATTCAAAATTCCTTACTTCAAGGATCAGTCATCAAATGGATCAGACCCTCAATGAGGTAAAACTCATGCCCTGATTGGATAAGGACCCCGTGAGAGGATTGGAGCTAACTCAGAACCTAATCTATTCCAGGATTATAGCTAACCTCACTAAACAGTTCAGATACCATCAGGATCAGAATCTTCCTGGTGTTTGGAGTGACTATACTCAGATTGTTACAATTTTGTACAAGCTGAGATTCTGCCTTGACTTGCAGTGGACTTTTATCTTGAATCTGAACTCAGAATTCATATACATTGCTGATGCTAACCAGGACTACCCCTGATGTGTCCATACTCTCTCCAGATTCCATACATTGAAACATAGAAACATAGGAATTAGAA
Organism: Rhincodon typus; assembly: GCF_021869965.1. Classification (NCBI taxonomy): domain Eukaryota; kingdom Metazoa; phylum Chordata; class Chondrichthyes; order Orectolobiformes; family Rhincodontidae; genus Rhincodon; species Rhincodon typus. Next base: position 23,106 of record NC_063367.1, on the reverse strand, counting down.
GTGGGAGTACGCAACTCAACTCTTTGAGCCAACTCCACCATTTAACATGATCATGGATGATCTTATCCTGGTCTCAACTCCACTTTCATCCTGTCCCCTATAGTCCTCTATCCCACTTCTCATCAGAAACTGATCAATTTCCTTCTGGAGGTTGTTGATTGATTCTGCCTCCAACACACTCTGGGGCAATGAGCTCCACAGATTCACAACTCCCTGGGAAAAGTTGTTTCTGCTCAGTTTTGAACCTATCTCCCCTCATTCAATATCTATGCCCTCCTGTTCAAGACTATTGCACAAGGGGGAAGCATCTGTTCAACACCCATCTTATCAACCCCCATCAGCATCTTATATACTCCAATCAGACCCCCATCATTTTTTTTGAACTCCTGTGACTATAAGCCCTAACTGTTCAACTGCTTCTCATCTGACAGCCCTTTTTCTCCTGGAATCAACATTGTGGACCTCCTCTCAGCTGCCTCCTGTGCCACCAAATCCTTCCTCAAGTAAGGAGAACAAAACTGGACACTGTACTCCAGGTGTGGTCTCACCAATGCCTTATAAAATAGCAACAACACTTCTTTACTTTACAACCCAGTCCTTTTGGGATAAATGCCAGGATTCCATTTCCCTTCCTTATTATATGCTGCACCTGCATACACCCTGTGCTCCATGCACAAAGACGCTCAGATCCCTCTATACTGACGCACTTTGAATCTGCTTCCTATTTAAATAATAATTTGCCCTGATCTTTTTCCAGCCACAATGAACAATTTCACACTTATCCACATTAAAGTCTATCTGCCAGAATCTGACCTATTCTCATAGCCAAACAATATTCATCTGTAAACTCTTCATTGACTCATCACAGCCTGCTTACTCATCACACAACTTTCAATGAACTATGCATGTGAACCCTGAGGTCTCTGTGTTCTACAACACTTTCCAGGGCCCTAAATATCAGTCTCAGTCTTGAATATATTTAATTTTGGAACATTTGCCGTAGAGAATTTCAAGAATTTACATGCCTTTGAATGAAGAAATTTCACCTCACCAATCCTACACCAGTGATCCTTTGTATCGAGAATGTGTTGCTATGCTTTGGATTTCCCTGTCAGGGAAATAACCACTTTCATTCTGTTAATTTCCTTCTGGATCTTACATGTTTCAAAAAGAAATAAAATTAGAATATCCTTTCTTGTCAGATTGTATTGATCACTCATTCTCGTAAACTCAAATTATGGCCTCTTATAGTAAGGATCATTTCATCACAAGAACCAAACTAATGAACCAATAGTGGTACCTCCAGGTTAACTGGTCTAGAGTGTTCTTGTTTTCTCATTTTCTCCTTCTTTGAATCGCGATGTTACAATTGGCAACTTCCAGTTTGCAAAGGCTGTTCCTGAATCTGTGGAACTTTTGAAATTCTTAGATAACATGTCCATTACCTTTTGCAGGACACAGGCTATAGAACATAAAACATTACAGCACAGTACAGGCCCTTTGGCCCATGATGTTGTGCCGAACTTTTACCCTAAACCTTAGGTCTATCTAACCTCCACCCCTACCTTATACAATCATCCATACTCCTATCTAACTGCCGCTTAAATGCCCCAATGCGGCTGACTCCACTACACTCTCCGGCAATGCAATCCACAATTAAATGTTGTAATTGTACCAGCCTCCACCACTTACATACATGCACCAACCACTGCGTGAAAAAGTTGCCCCTTAGGTTCACGCTCTCTACTTTCATGATTTTATAAACCTCTATGAGAACACCCCTTAGCCTCTGACTTTGTTAGGGAAAGAATCCCAGCCTCTTCACCCTCTCCGTATAACTAAAACTCTCCAGTCTTGGCAACATCCTTGTAAATATTTTCTGCACCCTCTCAAGTTTATCAGTATACTTCCTTCAGAATTGCAACCAGAATTGTATTCAATATTCCAAAAGTGGCCTAACATAGGAGCAACATGATCTCCCTATACTCAATGCCCTGAACAATAAAAGCAAGCGTACCAAATGCCTTCTTCACTATCCTACCTACCTGCGACTCCACTTTCATGGAACTGTGAACTTGCACTCCAAGGTCTCTTTGTTTGATTACACTGTCCAGAACCTTACCATTAGGTGTATACGTCCTCCCTCATTTGCCTTACCAAAATGCAACAGCTTGCATGAATTGATATTAAATTCCATCTGCCACTCCTCAATCCATTGTCTTACCTGATCAGGGTACTCTGAAATAAACTTCTTGGCTGTCCACTATACCACCAATGTTGGTGCCATCTGTAAACGTTTGAACCATATCTCTTATATTCAGATCCAAATTATTAATTTAAATGACAAAAAGCACCAATCCTTGTGGCACAGGTCTCGAGTCTGAAAAGCAACCGCCCAGGACCACCCTCTGTCTTCTATCTTCGAGCCAGTTATGTATCCAAATGGCTAGTTTTCCATGTGATCTAAACTTGTTAACCAGTCTACCATGCAGAAACTTGTCAAACAGCTTTCTAAAGTCCATATAGTCAACGTCCACCACTCTGCCTTTGTCATTCCTCTTCATTACTTCCTCAAAAAGTTCAATCAAGTTAGTGAGACATGATTTCCCACACACAAAGCCATGTTGACTATCCCTAATCAATCTTTACAAACGTAGGTAAAACCTGTCCCACTGAATCCCCTCCAACAACTTGCACAACACTGATGACAGGCTAAAATTGTTTCAGAGACAGTAGGAACTGCAGATGCTGGAGAATCTGAGACAACAAGGTGTAGAGCTGGATGAACACAGCAGGCCAAACTGCATCAGAGGAGCAGGAAGGTTGACGTTTTGGACCTAGACCCTTCTTCAGAAATGGGGGAGGGGAAGGGGGTTCTGAAATAAATAGGGAGAGAGGGGGAGGCGGATAGAAGATGAATAGAGGACAGGATAGGTGGAGAGGAGACAGACAGGTCAAAGAGGTGGGGATGGAGCCAGTAAACGTGAGTGTAGGTGGGGAGTTAGGGAGGAGATAGGTCAGTCCAGGGAGGATGGTGAGTCAAGGGGGCAGGATGAGGTTAGTAGGTGGGAGATGGGGGTGGGGCTTGAGGTGGGAGGAGGGGATAGGTGGGAGGAAGGACAGGTTAGGGAGGCGGGGACGAGCTGGGCTAGCTTTGGATGCGGTAGGGGGAGGGGAGATTTTGAAACTTGTGAAGTCCACATTGAGACCATTGGGCTGCAGGGATCCCAAGTGGAATTCTTTAACTATGAGCCTAACCCTCCCTCTACTGACCCCTTCTCCCGCCTCCAATACAACCCCTCCTCCTGGATACCACCCCAAGGACTTCTACCCTCCCTCGACCCCTTCATCTCCAACTGCCATCGAGACATCAATCGTCTCAACCTCTCCACCCCTCTCACCCACCCCAACTTCTCCCCCGCAGAACGTGCAGCCCTCCACTCCCTCCCTCCAATCCCAATCTCACCATAAAACCCGTGGACAAGGGAGGCGCAGTTGTAGTATGGCACACTGACATCTACATCGCCAAGGCCAGGCGCCAACTCTCCAACATCTCCTCCTACCACCCCCTTGATCATGACCCCACCCCCGACCACCAAACCATCATCTCCCAAACCATCCACAACCTGATAGAACATAGAACATAGAACATTACAGCGCAGTACAGGCCCTTCGGCCCTCGATGTTGCGCCGACCTGTGAAACCAATCTGAAGCCCATCTAACCTAAACTATTCCATTATCATCCATATGTTTATCCAATGACCATTTAAATGCACTTAAAGTTGGCCAGTCTACTATTTTTGCAGGCAGGGCATTCCACGCCCTTACTACTCTCTGCCGCTAACTCCCTAGCTTTCCACAGGGTTCTCGGGTAGACCTGATCAGGTCCTGGGAATTTATTTACCTTTATGTGTTTTGAGATGTCCAGCACCTCCTCCTTTGTGATATGAACACTTTTCAAGATATTGTGATTTATTTCTCCAGGTTCTCTAACTTCCACATCCTTCTCCACACTAAACACTGATGCAAAATACTTGTTTAGTATATCTCACCCATCTCTCGCAGTTCCACACATTGGTAGCCATGTTTATCTTTAAAGGGCACTTATTCTCCCTCTAGTTACCCTTTTGACCTTAATGTATTTTTAGAATCCCATTGGATTCTCCTTAAACCTATTTGCCACAGCCATCTCATGTCCACTTTTTACCCTCCTCATTTCCCTCTTCAGTATACTCCAAACACCCTTATACTCTTCTGGGGATTCACTCGATCCTGTCTACACCTGTTTACACTTGACATACACTTCCTTCTTTTTCTTGAGCAAAACCTCAATTTCTCTAGACATCAAACATTCCCTACACCTATCGCCCTTAACCTTCACCCTAACAGGAACATACTGTCTATGGACTCTTGTTATCTCATTTTGAAGGCATCCCACTTTCCAGCTACCCCTTTTCTTGCGAATAACTGCCTCCCATCAACCTTTGGAAGTTCTTGCCTAATACTGTCAATATTTCCCTTCCATAAGTTTACAACTTTAACTTTTTGATCAGTGCCTATCCTTTTCCATATCTGTTTTAAAACTGTTGCAATTATGATCATTTTATGCAAAGTGCTCCCCGACTGACACCTCAGTCACTTGCCCTGCCTTATTTCCCAAAAGAAATTCAGGTTTTACTGCTTCGTTAGTAGGTACATCCACATACTGAAAAAGAAAATTTTCTTGTACACCCTTAACAAATTCCTCACCACCCAAGGCCTTAACAGAATGGCAGTCCTAGGCTATGTTTGGAAAGTTGAAATCCCCTACCATTACCACCCTTATTATTCTTAGATATAACTGAGATCTCCTGACAAATTTGCTTTTCAATTTACTTCTGACTATTGGTGGGTCTGTAGTACAATTAGGCAATCTTACCTTTCTTATTTCTCAGTTCCATCCAAATAACTTCACTGGATGTACTCCCCGGAATATTCTTCCTATTTACAGCTGTAATGTTATCCCTAAACAAAAATGCTCCTCCACCTCCTCTCTTGCCCGCCTTTCTATCCTTCCTATAACATCTATGGGGCCAGAATGGACTAGTTTGGACTAACGGGCCTGTCTCCGTGCTGTGGGACTCTATGACTATATGTCTCCATGTGAATCCTTCTCCCATAGACCAGCTCCTTAGCCATACAATCATTTGCTCTATCCTCCTATTTCTACTCTCACTCACACTTGGCATTGGCAGTAATTCAGATATTGCTACCCTCAAGGACCTGCTTTTCAACCTTCTGCCCAGTTTCCTATATTGTCTCATCAGAATCTCATCCATTTCTATCCCTATATTATTGGTTCCAATCTGTTAAATGAGCTCCAATTGGTCTCTCCCTTTTGAGAATTTTCGGCACCCTTTCTGAGACATCCTGAATCCTGGCACCAGGGAGGCAACACACCATTCTGATGTCTCGCAGTCCAGCGCAGACATGTCTGTCTGTGTCTCTGACTAGAAAGTCTCCTATCACAATCCATCACTTGGAAAATGACATACCTCCATTACAGTAGGGCCAGTCTCAATACCAGAAACCTGGCTGTTGGTGCTACATTCCCCTGAAAATCCATCACCCTCAACATTTTCCAAAACGGTACACTGGTTTAAGATGGGGACAACCACAGGAGACCTGCTTACCGAAACTAAACTGCAGAGGCAGTCAGCTGTGGAAGTTTAATCAAGAGATAGTTCTCAATAAAGACATAATCAAGATTTCTGTAGATTTACAAGAAAAGGTAAGATTACTCTGTAAAAGAAGCAATTAGTTCTTCCCCTGCTGTGAACAGTTCTGCAGTTAGCTGTGAATTTCACACTTTGTTTTTTTTCTTAGACTGAATTCCAATATCCTGAGATACTTGAAAGTAAACGACAGAGGCAGTCAGCTGTGGAAGTTCATGGCCTGGTCAGTCAGCACTGCAGGTTCACTGCTCCTGTTTTCACCTCCCATTTGGTAACTCCTCTCTCAATTCCTCCCATTTTAAAAGGACCTTTGTCTTGTTTTTTTTTCTACAGAGTTTTAAAATAATGCAACAATGCAAAATAGAGCAGCAATTACTGCTCTAAGAATTCAAGGAAATCAGCTCCAACACTGAAATAACACCTCATGAAATAAATATTACATACAGCCACATCCTTTTTACTGTCAAAATAAAAACCAAAAGAACTGCGGATGCTGTAAGTCAGGAACAAAAACAAAGTTGCTGGAAAAGAACTGCGGAAGGGTCATTGGACCCGAAACATTAACTCTGTTTTCTCCTTCACAGATGCTGCCAGACCTGCTGAGCTTTTCCAGCAACTTTGTTTTTGTTCTTTTTTACTGCTCCCCATCTTGGAGTACACCTTCAAGGAACTATGTACCTGCACTCCGAGGTCTTTTTGTTTGGCAAGACTCCCAGGGCTTATCATTAACTGTACAAGTCCTGCCCTTGTTTGCCTCTTCCAGTTTCCTTTCATTTGCCCACACGGCCGTATCTTGTTTACTATGCTCTGAGCAGTGTCGACATTTTATCCATTCATACCTTCATCAACACCCATTTGAATCTCACTTGCTTCTTCACCACCATTATCAACCTCTGCCTTTTGATCCAAGCACTCTCATCATCTGCTCACCATCGCTCTTACTGCCCCCACCCCCCGCACTGGTCTACAACATAAAACCATCACTTCCAGCCCTTTTCATGTTCTGGGGATTTGACGGGTTTTAGTCCTGAGTTTTTCCAATACTTCTTCTCTGTTTTAATTACACAAATGTGTGCACTTATTAGCTCCTTAGTGACTTTCCATTTCTTGTAAGTAACTTCTAATCAATGATGCAAATGATGTACAAAGTCTGAGCCATTTTTACATTCCTGATGCAAATTTCTCCAACCACTGCTTCTCTCAGTCATGATTCCCTCTATACAATACCAAGGAACTTGACCAGTATGTCATGGAATCCAAAGGCAATACAGAAAATCTCTGTCCCTGCTTGCAGATCATTTATATTAATTGTAAATCGGTGAGGTGTGAGGGCTGAACGCTGTGGCACCCAACTAGTTTGCCATCCAGAGAAGGACCCATTTATCACAATCCTTTGATTTCTGTCAGACATCTAAGCATCCCAGTTAGTCATTTATTTAGCACCTTGTCAAATGCCTTCTGGAAGTCTAGATATATCACATCCACAGGATCTCCAATGTCCACCTTGTTGGTGACTTCCTCAAAGAACTCCAGCAAGTTTGCCAAGCACAATTTTCCCTTCATGAAACAGTGCTGACACTGGTGAATTGAGTTGCACTGAAGTTCAGTTTGGCATTCTACATCCTCATGCACTGGATCGAAATACATTCCAAGATATCACACTTCCCTTTTCTTGGGAATGCAGTTTACGAACAATATCCTATGGTGTTTCAGAACTGATGCTCCCCCTTTGCTTCTCATTCTCCAAAAATCTGATGAAGTGGTAGGTTATGAGATCTTCCCTGGATTGATGGCTCAGGCAGTCCATTGACCCCCTTCCATTCCGAGTCCTGCTCCATGATTTGATACCACACAATAGGGTAAGAATATCTTCTTGCAATTAAGAAGTAGGCTGCCCTGGATCCCTTCTACTGCTTTCTTGAGTAGCATGATGGAACCTCACTGACCATTGTTGATTTTCAACACCTCACCGATAAGAAATGCCATGTCTCTCTCTCACTCTCTCTCTCTCTTTCTCCCCTACTATGTCTATATTTATCATCTCGAATTACGCAGCAATGGCACCCCCATTCCCTCCATCTCATGTGGTCATTTTTTAGACCATCCTACTTCAGATGTTTTCTCATGTATCGTCCAACCGGAATTGAAGGTGAACCTGCAGAAGAGGTGAACAAACATGTGCAGTGTGTGTTTAAAACTCTGAAGTTATTTTCTAAACTTCTTTCCTCATGACTGTGATTGCTCAGCAATTAGCATGTCAGCAAACAGGTAAATCTTGAAACTGCCTCAAATCTGATACAGTTAGGAGACTGTTGAAAACATGTGGGGCTTTGGCAAAGAGAAACAGAGATTCTTCCCAACCATGCATCAGGATTAGAAAATAACGTTTGTAATCTTTCCAACGGTAATAGAGACAAATAGTGGGACATAGAAGGAAGCAAGGTGAACTTCAGTGATCGGATGGGGTGCAAAAGAGACTCATCATGTCACAAGAAGATTAATTTTTAGCATTTGCATCTGAATGAATAAGTGCATTCTCACATCTGAATGGCTGGAATGGGGGCCAGATGGGAAACCTGGTAAATGGTAGAATTGCTAACTTATACAGATGTATCGTGCAGATGAGGCCTTTCAGCCCATTGATTCTGTACCACCAAACTGCATTATTACCTGCATCAGTCCTACTTTTTCACACTAGACTCATAGCTTTGAATGTTATGACATTTGTTCAAGAACTTTTTAAAAGTGGTCAAGTTACCACCTCAACTACCTCCTAGGCAGTGCATTCCAGATTCCCACCACCCTTGAGGTGTAAAATACTTTACCTCAAATCCCTTCTAAGCCTCCTGCCTTTCACTTTAACAGTATGCCCCCTTGTTATTGACCCTTAGACTAAGGGCAATAACTGTTGTCCATTCACCTTGTTCATCCCTCTCATAATCTTATCCACCTCTATCAGGGTCCCTCCTCAACTTTCTCTGCTCAAACGAAAACTGTCTTAATGTATCCAGTCAGTCTTTATAGCTAAAATGCTCCATCCGAGGCAACATCATGGAGAAGCTCTTCTGCACATTGCAATAATATCCTTCCTATAGTGTGGTGACCAGAACTGCACATAGTACCCCAGCTGTGGCCTAAATAAAGTTCTGTATAGCTCCAAGATGATTTCCCTGCTCTTATAATCTATGCCAACACTAATGAAGGCAAGTTTCCCGTGTGCCTTCTTAGCTAACCCATTAATCTGTCCTGCCACTTTCAGGGATCTTTGGACAATCACCTCAAGATCCTATTGTTTTTCTGAGCTTCCTTCTATCCCAGCATTCACTCTGTGCTCCTTTGTAATGTCCCTTGTTCTAAAGTGAATTGCTTCAGGTTTTGGAAGCCTTGGTCATATGATTTTACATCCTATGTGACCAATCTGTATACATCTTCCTGTAATCTAGCATCTTCCTCCTTACTGTCAGTGACTACGTCAATGCTCGTTTCATCTGTAAACTTACTTATAGTCCTCCAACATTCTCATTTTCATGAATTCTGATTATCACAAACAAAAAGGAAACCAACAATGACCATGTGCTATGCCACTGCAAACCAGACTCCAGTCGCAAATACAGTTGTCTACCACACTCTGTCTCCTGTCACTAAGGCAATGTTGACTCTAACTTGCCACTTTACCCTGGATCCCATGAGCTTTTCCTTCTTACCCAGTTTCCAGTGTGAGACCTTGTCAAAAGCATTGATCTGCATCAACCACGCTACCCTCATCTACACATTTGGTCACATATAATATTTCACCAGATTAGTTATGCATGACCTCTGTCTGAAGAGCCGTGCTGACTATCCCTGAACAAACCTTACCTTTCTAAATGGAAATAATTTTACTCCGACATTAGCTTCTCCAATAGTCTCAAGTCCTGCCTAGTCTATCTCAATGACCCTACTTGTAAATTGCATTAGATTCCCTCGAGTCCTCTAACATCTCCTCTGTGGACAGAGACAATTTGTAAATTTGGGTTAGGGTTCCCGTGTAATTTCAACCCTGATCTCCCCCAACAGCCTGTGATACAACGAATCCAGACCTGGAGATTCTAAATCTACCAAAACTCCAATACTTCCTTGCTTCTTATGCCAATCTGCTCAAGAAATTCACTCTCTGTCTTCTCAAATTCTGTATATTCATCTTCCTTCACCTGAATAAAGACAGATTAAAGTATTTATTTAATACTCTACCAAGTCCTCTGGGATTCATGCATAGATTGCCCCCTTGGTCCATAACAGCCCTGAATCTCCCCTTGGTTATTGTTTTTTCCTTTATATACTTGTACAATATCTTGGGCTTCACCCTAATCTTGCCCACCAGTTGTCTTCTCATAATCTTCCGAGAGGGTGGTGACAAGAATTGCACATAGTACCCCAGTTGTGGCCTAATCTAAGTTCTGCACAGCTGCAACATGACCTCCTTGCCTTTACATTCAATTCCAAAACTGATAACGGCAGGTTTCCATGTGTCTTCTTAGTTAACCAATTAACCTGTCCTGCCATTTTCAGGGATCTATGAACAAGCACACCAAGATCTCGTTGCTCGTCTGAGCTTCCTTCTATCCCAGCATTCACTCTGTGTTCCCTTGTATTATCCCTTGTTCAAAAGTGCATTGCTTCAGGTTTTGGAAGACTTGGTCTTGTTTACGTTCCACCTGCCTTTGTTCTGCTCATTCTGAGCAATCTGTTTACATCTTCCTGTAATTTAGCATCTTCCTTCTCACTGTCAATCACCAGGTCAATGCTCATATCATCTGTAAACTTACTTATCTGACTCCAACATTCTGATTTTCATAAATTCTGAATATCACTAACAATAAGGAACCCAACAATGGTCTTGTTATACATCACTGCAGACCGGGTTCCCGTCACACAGACAGTCCTCTAACAGACTCTGACTCCTGTCACTAAGCAGTGTTGAATCTATCTTGTCAATTTTGCCATGAATCCCAGTTTCCCATGTGGGATCGTGTCAAAAGCATTGATCTGCATCATCCACCCTACCCTTGGTCACCTCCTTAAATATTTCACTAGATTTGTTAGGCATGCCCTCTGTCTGAAGGAGACTTGCTGACTATCCCTGATCAAACCTGACCTTTATAAATTGAAGTTAAGTTTCTCCTTCATTATCTTCTCCAATAGTTCCCCTAATATTGATGTTAGACTGACTGGTCTCTAGTTCACTCTTGTCTATCTTTATAACCCTACTTGGAAACAGTATTAAATTCCCTTCAGTCCTCTAGCATCTTCCCTGTGGACAGGGACGATTAGTAAAATTGGGTTAGGGTCCCCTGTAATTTCAATTCTGATCTCCGGCAACAGCCTGTGATACAACCAATCCAGACCTGGAGATTCTAAATCTACCAAAACCTTTAATAGTTCTTCACTTCTAATGTCAATGTGCTCAAGAATTTCACATTCTATCTTCTCAAATTCTTTATATTCATCTTCCTTCACCTGATTAAAGTATCAATTATTTAAGACAGATTCAAGTATTCATTTAATACTCTACCAATGTCCTCTGGGCTTCACGCATTGATTGCCCCTTTGGTCCATAATAGACCCGAGCCTTCACATGGTTATTGCTTTCTCCTTGATATACATGTACAACATTTTAGGCTTCTCCTTAATCTTGCCCACCCGTTGTTTTCTCATACCACCTCTTTGCTGTCCTAATTGCTTTCTTTGGTTTGTCTCACACTTTTTATACTCCTCACGGGCTTATGTTGTTTTGCTTCCTCTTGTACATGTTATACATTTGTTCCTTTCTATCTAGCCCTGAAATTTCTTAGACATCTGTTGTTCTCTAGGATTGTTGTTCTTACATTTTACCCAGAAGGGAACGTGTTAGATCCATTGCTTGACACTCCCAGAAATACATGGTCAGTCACTGTGGTCAGAGCTGCTCCAGTTGGCTGACTTGTCATCAGTCCAGACATTTCCAGTGGGAGACATTCCCAGCAACAACTTCACTCAAATTGCTTCCCTTCACTAAGGTCGGTTTTAACAGTGAATGTGTTTCTCCTCAAGGCAATAAACTGATGTGAGAACATATGACCAAAATATACAACATTTGTTAGGAAATGAGATAACTTAAGAAAATAACCTCTTTATTTCAGTTCGGTTGAACCAATAATACAATGTCACAAAATGGATGTCTTTATAAAGGTGCTTAGCAGATTCGTATGTGACACATTCAAGGACAAAACAACACGACAATCAGTGCAGAAACAAACTTACACAACAGCAATTGTAATATCTACTTATCAGGAACACCAACAACAATGAGGATCAGGTAGTATATTTTCACGAGGCTATCAATTGGATAGTGCATTTTTTGTATGAAGTGATCTATCAGTTTGAGAGGTAGGCAGTCAGTTTTCATTGAACCTTGTGTGATTGCATTAGATGTTATTGCATTTATATGCTTTGGGAGCTCCATGGGCAATATTGTGGTTGCAGCAACTCTCAATGTATTTATTTTAAATTAGACACAAATCAGCGAAGCAGTTAATTCTCTGTTGATTGGATATATCTGGTAATGCAGTTTACTTGGATAATGCAGTTCGCAACTAATCAAGCATCTCTCAAACACAATCAATAAAATACCCAGATCAAGCTTATTTTTTCAGTGATGTCATTCTCTCAACTTTAAACACTGTATCGTTAAGTTTCACATGAGAGAGTATCTCTGCCCTGATGGTTCTAATCCAATCTCAGATGAGGCTGTCCCCTTTCATGATGGTTAGGTGATAACAGCGGGTCACTGAGATCATGTTTGCAATATTAAACTAGTAAAACATGTGAAATTAGTTCCACGCCACAGACTGATACAACACTTCAATCTGATACAGCAGCACAAACTAATGCAATGTTTGAAATGAACGTAACACCTCAATAATAAATCTCATCAATACAGTCTTGCAACAGACAAAGAGAATGCAACTTATATGGTTTTTACAACTGATGCAATTGTCCTGATTTGGTACAGTTCGTCCAATTAATGAAGACATATCAACGTATACCAGTACTCAGATACCATTCTATCCCCAATCCCAATGGATCAGTCATTTCAACTTCCATCCTACTCTCTATCAGAAAATACCTCTAATCAATCCATTAATTTGCTGTTGACTTCACACCAGGGCCGGTGGCAGGGTGTGCAAGTGTGAGGGTGGTATGTGATAATCAGCAGAAGGTTCCCTTGCCTATGTTTCACCTGATGCCAGGCAACTTCATTGGTTCCAGAGATATTTGTGAATGCTCCCAGGGCATCTGTCTCCCATTGTACTGCTACTTGTTGTTGGTCTTTCCTGCCAATGGAAAAGGACATACTCAAGGATGGTGATGTGAAGTTGGTGTCTAAGACATTGTAAGTGAAGTGTTTAGAGTATGGAAGATGTAATATGGTAGGGGAGACAAGAATGATTGAAGCAAACATTGATATTAAAGATCAAAATGTTGGTGCAGAGAAAATAAGGGCTTGAAGCAATTAGGACTGAAGTACAAAATAAAAGTGGAAGAAATATCAAAAAGATATGGCTTAAAATATTATATCTGTTTGGATGGAGTATTCTGAGTCAGTTTGATCAATCAACAGTACAAATAGTCGGACATGGTTTTACTGACTGTCATGATTCATAAAAATAGTTACCTAATGTAATTATTTGTAAGTAATTTTCTGATAGTTTGAGTTCATTAAGAAGCAGCTGCATAAATTAGATGCAGTAAGTACGCAACCATGCCAATTGTGGATTGTTCCCTGTTACCAGAGGAGAAACAGGCTGTTGCTGCAGAATATTTCGGTCTCATTAAATTTTTCGGGGCATTGTTTACTATCGCCGGGATGTGTGTGTGAACTCCTCCCTCAGTCTTCCTTCTCTTCTTCTGGTCAGTCTTCCACCAGCATTGTGATGCCTGATCAATGAAATCTGATGTCTCGGAACATTCCCATGAGAACTGCTGCCTGCAGGTCTACTTGATGAGAAATGCCCTCAAAGGAAATCCCCTTTGTTCCTCAGTCTATTCTATTCTTTGTCCCTGCACAGGTCCTCCAGTCTGTATTTGACCCAGCCCCAGAGTGGGTCTACCAACTACGGAATCTGAGTCCTTAAATTACTTGGTCCCTGCATGGATTTTCCAGCACAATTTGGCTTTTGTAACTTCCTTGGCCCTAGTGCACTTGTTCCAGTGCAGAATTGACCCAGTCCCTGCAGCCTTTGCCTTTCACCATATACCTTGAGTCCTCCTCTCTGAGCCTGGCATTCATTGTTCATATTTCTAGGGGCAGGTATTTTTTTTCGAGTCAATTTTGGCCAAATGTCATGGACCAGCTATTCATGATATTGGATGATCATTATCACCTTGACTGTCTTCATCTGAGAGTTAGTTTACCCCTCTTTCTAAGAACAAGCACTTCTTATTTTTGAAAACATCTCTTTGATAGGAGGATATGCTTTGTGGCAGGTGATTTCTTGATGGTAGCTCAATAGGTATCATGATGTCTGAAAGAATGTCTGAAAACTGGAAGAAGTGTGGAATAATTGAAGTGTTTTTAATCACTTATATAATGCATGTAATGTGCATGTTGCAAATAAGATGCAGAGATATTTATCACAAATGACAAATTCATTTATTTTCCCAAAGATGGTACATGATACATTTCTTCCAGACCAACTTTGATCGAGAGTGAAGCGATGGGACACATCCTAGCTCCAACCGCTGAATTGGGGTAAACTAACCACACAGGTCAGACTTATGTTCTAGAAAGGCAGGGTACCGGGCAAGGCAACTGCAGCACGAAAGCAGAGGCTGCACGCTGCAGATGTGGGCTCGGTGTGAGACCTGTCTGTGCTATGGCACTTTGGGGAAGATTGATAACATGCTAACCGAACTGAAAAGCTCCAACCTTTAACATAAAATGTTAGAAACCATCCATGCTCATCCACTTGATGTCCTGCATCATCTGGATACCCCTCAATGCAAACCAAAACCCCTTAGCCCTGATGCATTCCTGTACCTTGTACACCACCCTTCATACCTCCAATGCATCTATAACCCAGCTTCTCATCCAGACCCACTCCTGCAAAGGTAAGAATTTCTACCCCCAAAGGAAAGCCTTCAAACCTCGAGCCACTTCTGCCATTGTCACCACTGTGATGAAAACCTGGTTCTTGTGGTGCAAAAAATGGTTTCTCCTTCATTTACCAAATCTGAAGCCAGAGTGCCAATCACCATGACAAGCTGCAGTGTTCAAATGAAAACAATGCACTAATATCATTCTCCAAACAAAGCAGACCTATCAATGAGGATTCACATACAAGCTACCAGGACTCTAGAAATCAAGTAGGGCAAGCCCCTGAGAAAAAAGAACTGCATGCTGTTCACTTGTTAAACTGCAGTGATACATCAATGAATGCTGGTATTAAAAGTAGAGAGAGGGACATCTTCCAAAAGACCAGCTTGATAGACATGGTCTCTGAGTAATAGATGTATAGTCAAGGAACGTGAACCAGTTTATGATGATTAGCATTTACCTTCCAGCCTTTGTTTAAATTTTAAATCAAGCTGCTTGATTCTGATTGATCAAAGCATCGCCCTGCAGGAATAAAATATACGAAAGTGCTGTGGAGTGACTGGAACCAGTTGGATCGTGTTGATTATGAGATCCTTGATTGGGGTTGTTAACCTGGGCCAATTAGGAAAGCCCTGGCTGACCTATATAACCAGGAAGTGCCGCATGTTCGATTGGCTGTCGGAGGGAAGGGCCGTGGCTTCGGGGATGACAAGAGTTGGGGACGTGCTGTCTGCCCCTTTTCAGTAGCTACATCCATGTCTGAGTGACCCTGAAGAAGGAGCACATGGTGTGCACTGGCAATCTCAATACCTTTCAGGAGACGTGGGCACCGCAGGGTGTGGAGTTCTTTATTTCCCCCATAAACTCTATTTTGATTTGATCCCTGCCCTCCCCCTCACTTTTTTTTCTCACATAGGCATTGCCCCTAGGGGCTCTGCTTGATATGATGCTTTTGTCACATGGATGTTTTTCCTGGTGGTGGTATGTTATTGAAGTTATTTGCACACCTGGTGGCTTTTTACTAAAAAAAAACTGATATAACCAGGCGGTTCAGAATCTCCTCAGTTCAGGAGGCTGACATCGAGCTGGCTGCCCACAGCCAGTGTAATATGCATAAGTAAGTAAAGGGTGACTTGATGGCTGGATATCAGCCTCTGTGCAGTTATTTCAGGCTGCTACCTCCTTTTGTTGAGATACACATGCGTAGTGTATGTAGGTGTCCTTTCTGCATTCAAAGGACAAGGTCTTTTGCAAGCTTGATGTTGAAATAGGAACACATTAAAGTCATCTTGCAAGTTAATGACTACCCTGATCCCCATGTTCACAGCCGTACAAATCAGAATCCACTTGCCAACCAATGGACACACTGCTGTCACCTAGTATTAATGTTGGTCTTGGACTCACATTGATATTGACATTCTTGTGAATTATATTAGAATGTAATGTGCACAGCTGCAAATGCAGAACTTACATTTGACGCTGTAGACTGCAATTTGCTCTCTCCTATACCATGCCTACAGATAAGTTGGTTTCCTTTTTTTTGCAGAATGAGATTAAAAATATTTTGCACAAGGGCTGTGGAATGAGCAAAGACCAAGAGATTTCACAGCAATGTAACAATATCTTCAGTCAGATTTGCTTAAAGCAGTTCTACTCATCACAGAAAATGTGGTAGATACATGAGCTTGACAGATGAAGCCCCCATTTCCTGCATTCCATCCCTCTTCTGTAAATCAAAATGAGTGGTTTCTGGGGACTAATTGGTTTCACTGATAGTTCTGTTGTTAAAAAAAGGCATCAGATGGGAAGTTGGCACTCAGATACATTTTTGTCCTGGCTGTAAGCTTTGAAGGAAACTGCAATTTATTCTTGGGAGCTTGGTGTAACCTCAGCTGCAATATTTTGTGCTGCTTTGGTCTCCCTCACTGAGAAAGGATGGACTTACCATAGATTGATTGCACCATGGGTATACGAGGCTGATACCTGAGATGGCAGGACTGAACTAGGAGGAGATTATAATCCTGCATTGACAAGAGTTTAAAAGGATAGATGGGGATCTGATTGAAATGTACAAAATTTTAACAGGGGAAGATAGAATCACTGCAGGGATGATGTTCCATTGGTTTGGGAGTCTAGAACCAGGGTCACATTCTCAGAATATGGTGCATGACTGAGATGAAGAAACTTTTTTTTTCACCCAATGAGCAGTAGATCAGTGGAATTCTCTAGCCCAGAAGACAATGGAGATCAAGTGACTGAATATATTCAAGAAAAAGTTTGATAAAGTTTCACCCTATTAACTGCCCTCTGAAATGGTTCAGTTAGGTTGTAGACTTGCTCGCTGAACCGGTGGGTTTGATTGCAAAATTTTTGTCACCCTGCTAGGTAACATTGTCAGTATGCCTCCGGTGAAGCGTTGGTGTTCTGTCCCACTTGTTATTTATAAACCTCAGTTTGCTGGGGTGGTTAGCGTCACTTCTGGTTCTGTTTTTCAGTGATTTGTATATCAGGTCCAGTTCAATGTGTTTGTTGACGGAGTTCTGGTTGGGCAATCCGCCTTCACCTCTGCGACAGACCACAACAGGAAGACACAACGTGACCAGACACACTAGCCACTCTACCAAACATCTCAGACGTGTCAGAGATGACCACAAGACTAATCCGAACCCTTGGCATTAGGGCAGCTCACAAACCAACAACCACCCTGAGACAGCTACTGACGATCATAGAGGATCCCATACCCACAGCCAATAAAACTAACGTAATATACAAATTACCATGCAAGGACTGTGAGAAACATTACATAAGCCAAATTGGAAGAAAACTGACAATACAGATACATGAACACCAACTAGCCACCAAGAGACATAATCAATTCTCACTGGTCTCAATACATACGGACAAAAAAGGACACGAATTTGACTGGGACAACACATCCATAATAGCACAAGCCAAACAGAGACATGCCAGGGAATTCCTGGAGGCCCTGACATTCCAACCAGAACTCCATCAACAAACACACTGAACTGTACCCGATAAACAAACCACTGAAAAACAGAACCAGAAGTAATACTAACGACCCCAGCAAACCGAGGCATTGAAATAACAGGCGGGACCGAACACCAACATTTCACCGGAGGCGCACTGATGATGTTACCTCACAGGGTGACGAAACGTCTGCAATCAAACACATCGGCTTGGAGGGAAAGTATCCATATCCCGAGCTACAAATCTTCTCAAAAACATTAAATGGTTCGGTTAGCCTGTCAGTTCAAGAAAATTAAGGATGGGCAATAAATTCTTGCCTTGAAAGTGACATCCCATTAAAGAAGAAAGATGTTGAGTAGCCCAATACAGTGTATGCCCAAAAACAATAAACCTATGGTTTAAATTGATGATTTATGATCAAGATTGACAGCTAAAATGTAATGAGCAGCTGAGTTAACCAAAAAATAAAACTTCTTTTGCCTTTTCAGATGAGGAGCATAGCTAGATCAAGAGAGATTGAAGCTGAAGTCCTGATGTATCTAGGGCCAAGCTAAGGAGATGGGCTTTACAAATAGTGAAACAAAAACTGAATTTGCTGGTGAAGCTCAGCAGGTCTGGAAGTATCTGTGGGAAGAAAACAGATTTACCATTTAATATTTCAAGATTGATGACTCTTCATCAAAACTGATAGTGGCTAGCAGCAAGTGGTATTTATGCTGAAGCTGAGATTGGGGTGGTGTTAAGGTGAGAGGATGGGTGGACATGGAGTGCAAAGAGAGAGATGACAGCGGTAGGCAGACAAGCGGATCATTGGTGGTGGATCAGGTCAGAAGAGAAGCTATAAGTGATGATGAGAGCTGAAAGTAGGACAAATCAGGTAGGAAGAGTTGAAAGTAGCCCATATCATGTGATAATATGACTGAGAATGGGAGAATGATTGTCATGTGATGACAGGACAAGGGTGTGGTGGTGAGTTTTAACAATCATGAAACAAATTATCAGATTCGAAATGCGTTGAACTCAAAGTTGAATTCTAGAGGCTGCAATGTTGCCTGGAACCCTGCAGCAGGCCTGTGACAGAAATGTTGGTGTGGGAACATGCTGGGGTGTTGAAGTGGAGGGCAGAACCTAGGTGTTCTGCAAAGCTGTCACACAGACTATGTTTTGTCTCGGCATTGTAGAGGAGACAACCATGTGACCAGCCAGGCCAGGTGATTGAAGTTTCAGTGGG
The DNA here is from genome assembly GCF_021869965.1 of Rhincodon typus. Taxonomy (NCBI): domain Eukaryota; kingdom Metazoa; phylum Chordata; class Chondrichthyes; order Orectolobiformes; family Rhincodontidae; genus Rhincodon; species Rhincodon typus. The sequence goes on along the minus strand of NC_063367.1, from coordinate 4,057 downwards.
GGAGTATTTCAGGAACAGTGATCATAATTCCGCAAGATTTCAGTTGCATATGGATAAAAGGAAAGCAGTAGTCTTTGAGTGAATGTACTAAATTGGGGAAGGTTAATGACGACAACATTACTAGGGAATGTAGATTGGAAGCACTTGTTTGAGGATAAATGCACGTCTTTTAAAGGCCAGTTGATTAGAGTTCAGGTCCAGCATGTCACTTTGAAAATGAAGGATAAACTTGGTAAGATTTGGGAACATTGGATGACAAGAGAAGTTATGAGTTTAGTCAAAAAGAAGAAGGTTTTAGAAACTTAAAAAGGACAGTGCTCTTGAAGAATATCAATAAAGGAGGAAAGAATGAAACAATGAGTTAGGCGGCATGGTGGCTCAGTGTTTAGCGCTGCTGCTCACCATACCAGGGAGCCAGGTTTAATTCCAGTTTCAGGTGACTGTCTGTGTGGAGTTTGTACATTTGCCCAGTGTCTGCCTGGGTTTGCTGTGGTTTCCTCCCACAGCCCACAAATGTGTAGGTTAGGTAATTTGGCCATGCTAAATTGCCCATAATGTCCAGGGGGTGTGTATGTTAGGTGGATTAGCCATTGGAAATGCAAGGTTACGGGGAAGGGGTAGGGAGATGGGTCTGGGTGGGATGATCTTTGGAGGGTCGGTGTGGACTTGTTGGGCTGATTGACCTGTTTCCGCACTGTAAGGATTCTATGAGATTCTTGTTTTATCACTTGTGTGTTATTGAGGGAAACACAGACACAGATCCTTGTTTTCTCTCTGTGTGTCTGTTAGTGTGGGAATCGCAGACACACATCTTGTTTCATCACTGTGTTTGTGAGGGTATCACAGCCACAGATCCTTGTTTTATCGCTGCATGAGTGAGTGAATCATATATATGGATCCATGTTTCATCAGTCTATATGTGTGTTATTGGTGGGTCAGACATTCATATCCTTGTTTTATTGCTGTGTGTGTGAGTGAGGGTATCACAGACACAAACTCATTTTCTGTCACTGTGTGTGCCTTAGTGTGGAGCACAGGCACAGACCCTTGCCTTCCCACTGTGTGAGTGAGGGAATCACAGACACAGAGCCTTGTTTTATCGCTGTATCGGTGAGTGAGGCAATCATGCATAGAGAACTATGTTTTACCACTTTGTGTCAGTCAGGGAATCACAGACACAAATCTTTGTTTTCTCACTGTGTCTCTTTTAGTGAAGGAATCACAGACACAGATCCTTCAGTTACCAATATGTGTCTTTGTGGGGGAATCACTAGACACATCATTGTTATATTGCTATGTGTGTTAGAGGATGGAATCACAGACAGATATGTTTGTTTTCCCACTGTGTGAGTGACTGAATCACAGACACAGATACTTGTTCTATCACTGTGTCAGTGAGGTAGTCACATGCAGAGGCCTTTCTTTTATCGGTGTGTGTGTGAGTGAGGGAATCACATAGTTCCTTATTTTGTCACTGTGTGTGTGTGAGGTAATCCTATAGACAGATTCTTGTTTTATCACTGTGAGTGTCAGTGAGCCAATCACAGCCACAGATCCTTGATTTGTCACTGTGTGTGTATCAGTGAGGAATCACAGACCCAGATCTTTGTTTTATCACTGTGTGCGAGTAAGGGCAGCACAGACGCAGGTCCCTGTTCTATCACTGTGTGTGTTAGTGAGGGAATAACAGACAAATATCCTTGCTTTGTCACTGTGTCAGTAACTGAATCGCAGATACAGATGTATGTTGAATCATTGTCTCAGTGAGGGAATCACAAGTGGATATCCTTCTTTTATAGCTGTGTGTGTGTTAGTGAGGGAATCACAGACCCGATCCAGTTCCTTGATTTATCACTGTTTGTGTGTGCGAGGGAATCACAGACACAAATCCATGTTTGGCCACTGTGTGTTTTCATGAAGAAATCACAGACACAAATCTTCATTTTATTGATGTGTATATATTAGTGGGGGAATCACAGGCACAGGTTCTTTTTTTTTAACACTGTGTATTAGTGAAAAAATCAGAGACACAGATCCTTGTTTTATCACTGCCTGTGTTAGTGAGGGAGTCACATGCACAGATTCTGTTTTACTGATGTGTCTGTTAGTGAGGGAATCACAGACAGAGATCCTTGTTTTATCGCTGCATGTATTATTGAGGAAGTAATGGGCACAGATTGTTCTTTTACCTTTGTATGAGTGTGGGAAACAAAGACGCACATCCATGTTTTATCACTGTGTTTGCATGAGTGAGGGAATACAGGCACAGATCCATGTTTTATCATTGTGTTTGTGTGTGTGAGGGAATACAGGCACAGATCCTTCTTTAACCACTGTGTGAGGGAGGGAATCACAGACACACATCCTTTATTTATCACTATGTTTTAGTGAGGAAATCACATAAAAAGATTGTTGTGTTATCACTCTCTGTGTGAGTGATGGAAGCACAGGTACAGATTGTTGTTTTAACACTACCTGTGTGTGAGTGGGGGAATCACAGACAGAGACCTCGTGTTATCACTGTGTGTGTGATTGAGGAAATCACATACATAGATTGTTGTTCCTTCACTGTGTGTATGAGTGAGAGAATCATATGCACAGATCCTTCACTTTCACTGTGTATTAGTAAGACCCTTATTTTATAAGATCCTTATTTTATTACTTTGTGAGTGTGTATATGTGTGTGCGTGTGTGAGTGAGAGAGAGAGAGAAAGAGAGAAAGAATTACAGGCACAGACCCTTGTTTTATTACTTTGTGTGTTAGCGTTAGTGCTTGGGCTAGGTTTATGGTTAGGGGTAGGGTTAGGGGTAGGGTTAGGACTAATTTTAGGGTTAGGGTTAAGGTTAGACTTAGGATTAGGGAGAGGGTGAGTGTGAGGGTTAGGGTTAGGGTTGGGTTTAGGTTTAGGGTTAGAGGTATGGCTAAGATTACAGTTTGGTGAAGGTTTGGGTTGGGGTAGAGTTAGGGTCGGGGTTAAAATTAGGCATGGCGTTAGGATTAGATAACAAGGTGTAGAGCTGGATGAACACAGCAAGCCAAGCAGCATCAGAGGAGCAGGGAAGCTGACATTTCCGGTCAGGACCCTTCTACAGATTAGGATTACAGGTAGGTTTGGGGCTAGTGCAGATGTTAGGGATAGTGATGACATTACTAATAGTGTCAGAGTGAGGATTAGGGTTTGGGTTATTGTTCGTGTTGTTGTTAGATTTAGGGTTAGGGTAAGTGGTTAGGGCTATGTTAGGGGTTAGGCTAGGGTTAGGACTAAGTTCAGGGTTAGTGTTAAGGTTAGGTGTGGGATTAGAGTTAATGTGAGGGTTAGGGTTATGTTTAGGGTTAGGGTTAGCGTTAGAATTTGCGTTATGGGTTGAGTTAGGCTTATGATTAGGTTTAGAGTTAGAGCTCGGGTTAGGGTTAGGGTTGGGTTAAGTTTAGTGTTCCGTTTAAGTTTACAGTTCGTTTTGTGGTTAGGGTTAGCATTAGTGTCAGTGCTAGTGTTCGGGTTATGGCTAGGTTTGGGGTTAGTGGTAAGGCTAGGGCTATTGTTGATGTTCCTGACAGTGTTAGGGTTACGATTAGTGCTTGGGTTATGGTTAAGGTTAGTGTTAGGGCTCGGGTTAGCGCTAGTGCTAGGGCTAGGTTTGGGGGTAGGTCTCGGGTTACAACAAAGGTTAGAGTTAGCATTAGGGTCCGGGTTAACGTCAGGGTTAGTGTTTGTGTTAGGAATAAGTCTAGGTATGTCCTTAGTGCTGAGGCTAGGGACAAATGCGAGTGTACCTGCTAGGGTAAAGGATTGGGCTAGGTGTAGAGCTCATGCTCGGGTTAGGGTTAGGGTCAGGATTGGGGTTAGAGTCAGAGTTTAGGTTTAGGTTTACTGTCAGGTTTAGCGTTAAGGTGAGGGTTAGGGTGAAGGGTAGGGTTATGGTTAGGTTTCGGTTTAGGATTTGGGTTAGGTGTTGCATTTGTATTGGGGACAGGGTATTGGCTTGTATTGGAGTTAGTGCTAAAATAGAGCTAGTGCTGATATTACTGATAATGTTAGGGTTAGGATTAGGGTGA
>NC_063366.1:24998192-25067188 GCF_021869965.1 Rhincodon typus | reverse complement strand
CTCTGTTTCAGCCCCTCTGTTTCAGCCCCTCTGCATCAGCCCCTTTGTTTTTCCCACTCTGTTTCAGCCCCTCTGTTTATCGCACACTGTTTCTGCCCCTCATGTATCTCGCCCTCGGTTTCTCACACTCTGTTTCAGCCCCTCTGTTTCGCGCACTCTGTTTCAACCCCTCTGTTTTTCACACACTCTTTCTGCCCCTCTGTTTCTCGCACTCTGTTTCAGCCCCTCTGTTTCTCGCACTCTGTTTCTGCCCCTCTGTTTCTCGCCCTCTGTTTCTCGCACTCTGTTTCAGCCCCTCTGTTTCACACATTCTGTTTCAGCCCCTCAGTTCCAGCCCCTCTGTTTCAGCCCCTCTGTTTCAGCCCCTCTGTTTTTCACACACTCTTTCTGCCCCTCTGTTTCTCGCACTCTGTTTCAGCCCCTCTGTTTCTCACACGCTCTTTCTGCCCCTCTGTTTCTCACACTCTGTTTCATACCCTCTGTTTCTCACACTCTGTTTGAGACCCTCTGTTTCTTGCACTCTGGTTTCTCGCACTCTGTTTCAGCCCCTCTGTTACTCGCACTCTGTTTCAGGACCTCTGTTTCAGCCCCTCTGTTTCTCACACTCTGTTTCTCGCACTCTCTTTCAGGCACTCTGTTTCAGCCACTCTGTTTCTCTCACTCGGTTTCAGCCCCTCTGTTTCTCACACTCCCTTTCAGGCACTCTGTTTCAGCCCCTCTGTTTCTAGCGCTATGTTTCTCTCACTCTGTTTCTCACTGTTTCTCACACTCTGTTTCTCACCCTCTGTTTCTACCCCTCTGTTTAAGCTTTCCTGTTTCTACTTCTCTGTTCTGTTCCCTCTGTTTCGCACCCTCTTATTCTTCCCCTCTTTTTCTGCCCCTCTGTTACTGCCACACTGTTGCTGACCCTCTATTTCTCCCTCTGTGTTTCTGCCCCTCTACTTCTGCTCCACTCTTTCTGCCCCTCTGAATCACGCATCTGTTTTGCACCCACTGTTTCTTGCCCTATGCTTCTGCCCCTCTGTTTCTGTCTCTCTGTTTCTCACGCTGTGTTTCAGCCCCCTGTTTCACACCCTCCATTTCTCTCACTCTTTTTCTTATGCTCTGATTCAGCCACACTGTTTCTGCCTCCCTGTTTAGCACCCTCTGTTTTGTGCCCTCAATTTCTTTACCTCTGTTTCTGCCACTCTGTGTCTGCCACTCTGTTTCTTGCCCTCTCTTTCTGCCCCTCTGTTTCACACCCTATATTTCTCATACTCTGTTTATTACACTCTGTTTTGCACCCTCTGATTCTACCCCTCTATTTCTCACACTCTGATATTGCCCCTCTGTTTCTCACCCACTGTTTCCCCCCCTCTGTTTCTCACCCTCTGTTTCACACTGTCAGTTTTTGCCCCTCTGTTTCTGCCAGTCTGTTCCCACCTCTCTGTTTCACGCCCTCTGTTTCTGCCTCTCTGTATCTTTCCCTTTGTTTCTGCCGCTCTGTTTGTGCCCCTCTGTTTGTGCCCCTAAGTTTCACACCCTCTGTTTCTGCCCCACTGATTCACACCCTCTGTTTGGGTACCTCTGTTTCTCAGCCTCTGTTTCACACCCTACCTTTCTCACCCTCTGTTTCTCCCACTCTATTTCAGCCAGTCTGTTTCTACTCCTCTGTTTCACACACACTGTTTTGCACACTCTGTTTCTGCCTATCTGTTTCTGTCCCTCATTTCTGTCACTCTGTTTCACATTCGCTGTTTCTCACCCTCTCTTTCGCACCCTCTGTTTTTGCCCCTCTGTTTCTCAACCTCTGTTTCTCACTGTCTGTTACTGCCACTCTGTTTCTGACACTCTGTTTATCCCCCTGTGTTTCTTACTCTCTGATTCTACCCTGCTGTTTCTGTCCCAGTGTTTAGCGCCCTCTGTTTCGTGCCCTCACTTTCTTGCCCTCTGTTTCTGCCCCTCTGTTTCTAGCCCTCTGTTTCTCACACTCTGATTCTGCCCCTATCTTGCTTCGCCACTGTTTCGCACCTTCTGTTTCTCCCCCTCTATTTCTGCCACTCTGTTTCACATCCTCTGTTTCTCATCCGCTGTTTCTGCCCCCTGTTTAACCCCTTCAGTTTCTCCACCTCAGTTTCTCATCTTCTGTTTTGCACTGTCTCTTTCTGCCCCTCTCTTTCCATCCCTCGGTTTCCATCCATCAGTTTCACTCCCTCTGTTTCTGCCCCTTTGTTTCTTTCCCTCTGTTTCTGCCCCTCTCCTTCTCTCCTTCACTTCCTCGCCCTCTTTTTTTTGCCCTCTGTTTTGCACACTCTGTTTCTGCCCTGCTGCTTCCTGCCCTCTTTTTCCATCCCTCTGTTTCGCACACTCTGTTTGTGCCCCTCTGTTTATTTCCCTCTGTTTCTGCCCCTCTGTTTGTGCCCCTCTGTTTCTGGCCCGCTGTTTCTGCCCCACTGTTTCGCACCCTCTGTTTCACAGCTTCTGTTTCCCACCCTTTGTTTCTCACCCTCTGTTTCGCACCCTCTATTTCTGCACCTCTGTTTCTGCCCCTCTGTTTCGCACTCTCAGTTTCTCACCCACTGTTTCACACACTCTGTTTCGCACTCTCTGTTCCTCCATGTCTGTTTCACACCATCAGTTTCTCACACTCTGTTTCTCACGCTCTGTTTTGCACTGTTTGTCTCTGCCCCTCTTTTCTGCCCCTCTGTTTCTGACACTCTGTTTCTCACCCTCTGTTTCTGCCCCTCTGTTTCGCCCCCTCTGTTCCTACCAAACTGTTTCTCAACTTTTGTTTCTCATACTAACCCTGACCCTAACCCAAAACCTAAAACTAACCCTAACCCTATCCCTAAGCATAACACGAACCCAACACCTAACCCTAACTCTGACCCTGATGCTGACTCTGATTCTGACACTGACCCTGACACTAACATAACCCTAATCCTAATGCTAACCCTATCCCTAAACCTGACCCAGACCCTGACCTTAACCCTAACCCGAACCCTAAGCCTAACCTGAACCCTAATACTAACCCGAACCCTAGACCTAACCCTAACCCTAAATCTAACTCTATCCCTAACCTTAACCCTAACACTAACCCTAACCCTAACCCTAACCCTAACGCTAACCCTAACACTAACCTTAACCCAAACACTAACCCTAACCCTAACTCTATCCCTAAACCTCACCCTAACACTAATCCTAACCCTAACCCTAATTCTAGTCCTAACCCTAACCCTAACCCAAACACTAACCCTAAATCTAACTCTATCCCCAAACCTAACCCTAAACCTAATCCTAACCCTAACCCAAACCCTAACCTGAACCCTAACCTGAACCCTAATCCTAACCCGAACCCTAACCCTAACCCATACACTAACCCAAACCCTAACCCGAACACAATATTACAAGCGTGGCTGAACTAAAATTCCATAAAGCTGCAGCTTAACTTGTCTATCCTTATACCTAATGTTCCTTGCATTGAAGGCAAGCATGCCATAGGTTGTTTTTACAAACTTATCTACCTGCACAGCCACCTTCACTGATCTGTGGACTTGCACACCCAGATTCCTCTGCATATCAGTAATCCTGAGGCTGCTGCCATTCACTGTATAATTTCCACCTGAAATTGAGGTTGCAATCTTGCCAGCTCTGTAGCCCATGCCAGTCACTTGGGGTGCCTGGAACACAAGTTTTTCCCTTCCACAGCGTACACATTTGTTTGGATTAAATTCCATCTGCCATTTTTCTGCCCGTGCCTCCAACTGATCAACATCCTGCTGTAACCTCTGACAATCCTCCTCACTATCTGCAACTGAACCACTCTTTGTATGGGTGATTGGAGTCCAGAGCGAATTCTGTTAAAGACAGAGTCTGCAAGCACTGATACAGCTGCACCGGTATCAACCTCCATTAGAATCGGGTGATCACTTAACCAGATGCTTATTTTGATTAGCTATGATTTGGTTGATGCTAAGCAATTTAACTGTTCCAAACCAGATGTATGTGGACTTTCCAGGGTGTGCACTCTCCTGGATACCAGCCTGTGAGTTCTCCTAATCAATCTAGGCCGAGTGAGATTCTTTGGCTGTCTCGAGTCCGTATGTTGGCAACAACTGCATTGGCTTGCCAGCCTGGATCCTGAAGAAAATATTAACTATTTGGCTGAGGCTTTGCATTAGGGTTTTGCTGTGGGCTGACATAGAGCCCCTCTGTTCAGGATATGTCTTGAGTGAAGGAATGCAATTGCTTTCACTCAAGTGGTGTCCCCCAAGCTCAGTCAAGGTATACACTTCCACCGGCATACTCTGTAACTCATATGCTCCACTTGCTGCATTTTCTAATGACAAAGCCAGTTGTAGTCCCTGTTTGAAGTCCAGTTGGGCTTCAGCTGGTAGGCACTTCTGCATGGTTACATCCTTAATCCCATGTACCAAACAGTCTCTCAACATCTCATTTAGGGTTAAACCAAAGTCACTCATCAAAATTCCTGACATGGATTCTCTTGGTTTTCAAACTGCTGAGTAAAACTGATCATGTCTCAGAATTAGAGGATTTTTGGGTCATAATATTCCTTAAATAAATCTGTCAACACTTGAAAGGTTTTAGTATCTAGCGCCTCATGGAAGGTTAGGCTCCTGTTAACCAAAAGAACTGCAGATCCACAAGCTGTCAGAGAATTTTTCCCAGGGATGGGGAATTGAAAACTAAAGGACATAGGTTTAAGGTGAGAGGGGAAAAATTTGAGCAGGACCTGAGGGGCAATTTCTTCACGCAGAGTGGTGTGTATATGGAATGTGCTGCCAGAGAAAGTGGTTGCGGCAGGTACAATAGCAACATTTAAAAAACATTTGAATCGGTACAAGGAGGGGAAGGGTTTAGAGGGATAGGGAGCAATTTCAGGAACTTGGAACTAACTAGCTGAGTGAGCACCATGGTCAACATGCACCAGTTTGGGCCAAGGGGCCTATTTTCATGCTGCATTACTCTATAACACTAATTACTTGTTGCTTTTCATCTGCCCCAATGTCATTTGCCCAGAAGAAGTAATGCATTCTTTCCACAGGCTGGGCCCTGTCTTCGACAGCAGGATCAAATGGGTCAAGCTTCTCAAATAATGGGATGATGCCAGAAATGCTTATCCCAAATCAAAGGCGACTGTTGTGAGTGAATTTCTTCAGAATTGTATTTTTTTCTCTCATCGCCACTGAAATAACTCCACAGAGGCTGGTATCTTGTGACCAAGTCACCCTTTATTTACAGACGCTTAGCACTTGATACCAGCCTGACTTCCTTGGAGACAGCTTTCAGACTGAACAGAACCTGACACTCCTCTATATATCTATCACCCAGGGCTCCCTGATTAGACCAGATTAACAGCCCTAATCAGGAACTCATATTCTATGATGTCTACCTGGCTGACCTCATTACAATCACTGCAGTGGCCATAAAGTTGACACTTTAGTAATGTTTGCCAGTGGAAAAATTGATCATTTTCTGGAGACTGGGCACTGTCCGAGTCTGACCACATAGCCTTGTACGTATGGAGAAACAGTGTCAGAACAAGTGTGCCTCAGGCATAGTCGATCTGCTCGGGAGGGATCATCTGATTTGCAGCCGGAATTTAGAACGTGTTTTGTTCTGATCCTTGGACGGATCAATGTACACAGCTTCATTTGTGACTGTAAGCATCATACCAGTAAACTTTTTGCAGTTTTCATTGGTAATGCAGTTTTCTTTAACAAAGAATGTTGGATATGTAGGGAGAACAGTGAATTGTGACGATGATGCTGAGCAATTTCAGAGAATTATTGACACATTGACCAAATGGGCAGACACATGGCACAGATGAATTTCAATGCAGAGAAATTTGAGGTAGTGCATTCTGATAAAAGAAACACAGAGAATGGTACAACTTTCAGGGAAGCACAGGAGCAGGAAAGCAAGGAAGTGATGTCACATCACTACAAATCATTGGTCAGACCACTTTTGGAATATTATGTTCAATTCTAGTCACCTCATTTAAGGAGGGTGTTGGAATCCTGGAGAGAGCTCAAAAAGGATTTCAGAGACAGTACAAGGAAAGATTAGAGAAGTTGGGCATATTCTCCTCAGAGCAGAGAAGATTAAGAAATGTTCAAAATTACGACCAATTTTGACAGCGTAAAGAAGGATATTTTGTTTCCATTTGTTGGTAAGTTGGTAACTAGGGGTAAAAATTTCAAGATTGTCAGTGAGAGAGCTAGGAGTGAGATGAGGAGAAACTTCTTTACTCAGAGAGTTGTTAAGATTTGGAATGCGCTCCCTGGAGAGTGGTGGAGGCAGATTCCATAGGAGGTTTCAAAAGAGAGCTGGATATATATTTGAAAGCAATGAATTTAGAGAGCTACAGAGATACGGTTGGAGAGTTGGACTAGCTGAGAAGTTCTTTTGGGAGCTGCAGAGACAATGAGCTGAATGGCCTATACTTTAAAATTGTATGATTCTACTATTCAATTCCAATTGTTAGAACTGCCTTAGGTTATTGAAGTCCAGAGACAATCCAATGGATCAGGAAAAGTGGGAGTAAAATCCTACAAGGCTGAGAAATGGAAAGGATTAGCAAGAGAGAAGTGTGAGCAATAGAGAGGGGTGGAAGGAGAAACAAAGGAAGTGAGGGCAAGAGGAAGAGAGTAAAGTAAAGAGGAGATGAAGGAAAGGAGGAAAGAGTGAGAGTGGCATGTGAAAGCATTGCATTAGGAGGATAACAAAAGAGAAAGTGATTAAACAAGAAAAAAGCAAGAGAGAGACAGAGTGCGAAGGAGAGTGAGTGTGAACGAGAGAGAGGGAGAGGGAGGGAGATTTAGGCTTAGACTGTGAAAGAGGGACAGAGAAGGAGGGAGTGAATGTGAAAGAAAGAGAGAGAGGGAGGGAGATTGAGTGTTAACAAGAGATAGAGAAAGGGAGAATGAATGTTAACAAGAATGGATGAGGAAGACAATGGGAGAAGAGTGAGAGAAACCGAGTTGGAGTGATCGAGAGGATACAGAAAGCAGATATGAGACTGTGGTTAGAAGAGTAAATGAAAGAGGGAGAAGATGAGTTGGAGAGAGACAGAGTGAACAGGAAAATAAAATTGCACAAGAATTGAAGAGGAAGTGAGAGAAGAAATGGGAAAAACCAACACAGAGGGAAAAATTCAATGCATGGCCATAACTTACCCACAAACATGACCTCGTGACTAACACCCGATCTTCCTCCCAATTGCGCAGATGAGTAATTTACTTAGTTCTTCACAAATGACGGGTGTGTTGGCATTTTATCGCTTATAGTTATTTCAAGAAGTGAGAATTGTTGAGGAAGAAATGACTTTGCTGCTGATTGCTACAGTGCTGCAGATTTTGCAAATATTAACTGGTAAGATGTGTTTTATATATTCTACATTGTTAACAATTAGAAGATTTTTGATGGAGGGTGACTTCTTTGTTACAGAGTCATAGAGACATACAGCATGGAAACAGACCTTTTCAACTAGTCCAACTAGTCCATGCTGACAATGCTCCCAAATTAAACTAGTCCCACTTGCTTATATTTGGCCCATATCCCTTCTATTTGTTTACTTATCCAAATATCTTTTAAATGTTATAACTGCTGTTGCATTCACTACTTCCTCTGGCAGTTCATTCCATGAACAAACCACTCTCTGTGCAAAAAAGGTTGCCCCTCATGTTCTTTTTAAAACTTTCTCCTCTCACCTTAAAAATATGACACTTGTTTTGAACTCCACCACCATCGGGAGAAGCCCCTTTCTATTCACCTTATCTATGCCCCTCATCATTAACTTTTGTTTCTAATTCTGGACACCACATTTTAAGTATGTGAGGATCCTTGCGACTGCACAGAATAGAGAGCCCAGTATGGTTCCAGGGAGAGTCAGCTTTTGATGACAAGGTTAGGCTGGAAAAGCTGAGAATGTCCTCAGAGCAAAGTGATTGATGGAGATTGACAGAGGGGTCTCTACAAGATTATGACGGGTTCAATCGAGTGACAAGGAAAAACCTTTTCTCTTTAGCTGGCAGTAGAAGGACTTGTGTTTCGGGGCTTGAGCAGGAGAAGGTGAGGACAGCAGTTTGAAAGTAGGGAGTAGATTGATCTGGATGTCCACCCACAGGAGCTCATGGAGTGGAGGCAATCAATCATTTCAAGTGGAATCTAAATTGGTATATGAGAGTGGGAAAGTTGGCCTGACTGGAGTTTTTCCAAGGATAGCAAGCACACACTCAGTGGGCTGACTGACTTCTCTAAGTGTGAGATTTGAACAAAGGACAAAGAACAAAGAAAATTACAGCACAGGAACAGGCCCTTCGGCCCTCCAAGCCTGCGATGATCCAGATCCTCTATCTAAACCTGTTGCCTATTTTCCAAGGATCTGTATCCCTCTGCTCCCTGCCCATTCATGTATCTGTCTAGGTACATCTTAAATGACGCTATCGTGCCCGCCTCTACCACCTCCACTGGCAACGCGTTCCAGGCACCCACCACTCTCTGCGTAAAGAACTTTCCACGCATATCTCCCTTAAACTTTTCCCCTCTCACTTTGAAATCATGACCCCTAGTAATTGAGTCCCCCACTCTGGGAAAAAGCTTCTTGCTATCCATCCTGTCTATACCTGTCATGATTTTGTAGACCTAATCAGGTCCCCCCTCAACCTCCGTCTTTCTAATGTAAATAATCCTAATCTACTCAACCTCTCTTCATAGTTAGCACCCTCCATATCAGGCAACATCCTGGTGAACCTCCTCTGCACCCTCTCCAAAGCATCCACATCCTTTTGGTAATGTGGCGACCAGAACTGAACGCAGTATTCCAAATGTGGTTGACCCAAAGCCCTATACAACTGTAACATGACCTGCCAACTCTTGTACTCAATACCCCGTCCAATGAATGAAAGTGTGCCGTATGCCTTCTTGACAACTCTATCGACCTGCGTTGCCACCTTCAGGGTACAATGGACCTGAACACCCAGATCTCTCTGTGCATCAATTTTCCCCAGGCCTTTTCCATTTACCGTATAGTTCACTCTTGAATTGGATCCTCCAAAATGCATCACCTCGCATTTGCCTGGATTGAACTCCAGTTTCCATTTCTCCGCCCAACTCTCCAATCTATCTATATTCTGCTGCACTCTCCGACAGTCCCCTTCACTATCTGCTACTCCACCAATCTTAGTGTCATCTGCAAACTTGCTAATCAGACCATCTATACCTTCCTCCAGATCATTTATGTATATCACAAACAACAGTGGTCCCAACAAGGATCCCTGTGGAACACCACTGGTCACAGTTCTCCATTTTGAGAAACTCCCTGTCTCCTGTTGCCCAGCCAGTTCTCTATCCATCTAGCTAGTACACCCTGGACCCCATGTGACTTCACTTTCTCCACCAGCCGACATGGGGAACCTTATCAAATGCCTCACTTTGCTATTTTTTAATTTAAATTACAGCTTTTAATTCTAGACTTATACTCAGTCTGGGAGAGGAAAGTTTTTGTTGCTCCTGTCATGGAGTGATAACTGGAATATTTCAGTGGCGTACATTCCTTACCTGCTAACAGCTACTAACTTGTATATTGAAAACATGCATTTCAAATAGCTACTGGATGATCTTTGGGTTTTGGTTCCAGTCAGCTGCAAGATAGCTTCTTTCTGTCCCTCTTCTGTCTCTCTTTCTGTCTTGCTATCTCACTCTTGTTCTCTCCTTCTTTCTTTCCCTATCATGGAATCATAGAACCATACAGTACAGAAGAGGCCATTTGGCTGATCAAACCTGCCAAAAATATATTACTGGTTGGTACCTACATTAGTCCCACTTGCACACACTAGGCTCACAAACACTTTTACTCTCTTTTACTGCCTCTTACTCATCCATGTTCCTTCTTTCTCTCCCTCTTTCTCTCCAAGCATTTTTCCCTCTTTCTCTTTCACCTTCGCTCCCTCTCTCTTTCATTCTCTCTTCCTCTTTCTCTTTGTCACATCTCTCTCTCCTTCCCTCAGAACTTGATGTTGTTAATTCTCTCCTGTTTGTTGTCGTTCTTCTCCTTTTCTTCTCTTTCCGTCTTTCCCTCCTTTTCAAAGCCTTCCTTTGAATGAACATTTACATTTTTTGTAGAAAAGCTGATGTTTTAAAAATAAATCCAATCAAAGTGATCAGGACTTCCTCCAAGCCTGTAAGCCATGGCTTTTCAGAAGTTCAGTGGAACCAAAAGGAGGAATGAATTTGGAGGAGAGGTAGGAAGAATCTGGAGGTGAACAAAAGTGCAAGTCTGGGATTTGGGGATTATGGGAACAGTCAGAGAGACTGGGAGGGGTGAACTATCTTTAGCGAGCAGTTGGGATTTCATGGGTGGTTTTCATGAGGGAGCTTCAATATCTCAAGAAAGTGATTGGTCAGTCTGATGGGATTATGGCGTACCTTTAACTTTGTTCACTCATGGTTTGCAGGTATCACTTGTTTGGTCTTGTATTTACAGCCTGTTTCTAGTTGCCTCCTTGAGAAGGTGGTAGTGAGCTACCTTCTTGAACCGCTGCAATCCATGTGTTCTAGGTAGACCCACAATGTCCTTAGGGATGGAATTCCAGGATTTTGACCCACTGATAGTGAAGGAATAACAATATATTTCCAAGTGACTGGCTTGGAAGGAAAGGTGCACAGAGTGGTGTCACCATGTATCTTCTGCCCTTGACCTTCTAGATGGAAGTGGCCATGGGTTTAGAAGGCGCTGTCTAAGGAGCTTTGGTGAATTTCTGCATTAGATCTTGTATTTACTGCCATGCTTACCTGGTCTGGCCTACACGTGACTCCAGACCCACAGCAATGTGGTTGACTCTGAACCGCCCTCGTGGCAATTAGGGATGGACAATAAATGCTGCCTGGTCATCGATGCCCTCGTCCCGGGAATGAGTAAAAGATTTGGTGCACACTGCTGCTGTCGAATGTCTGTGTTGGAGGGAGTGTATGTTTGTAGATGTGGTGCCGATCAAGAGAGCAGCTTTGTGCAGGATGGTGTCAAGCTTCTTAAAGTGTTGTCGGAACAACTCTCATTCAGGCAAGAGGGGAGTATTCCATCACCCTTACATTCTATCACTGTATTTATTTGGCTAGTACGTTCAATTACTGTGCAGTGGTAATGCCAGGATGTTGTGAATGCAGGATTCTGTGACGGTAAAGCCATTGGATGTGAAGGGGGTGTGGTGTTATTTTCTCTTATTGGAGGTCATCATTGCCTGACATTTGTGTGGCATGAATGCTACTTAGCACTTTTCACACCTGGATATTACTCAGGTCTTGCTGCATTTGGACAATTCAGTACCTGAGGAGTCAAAAACGGTGCTGTACATTGTACAATCATAGGCAAACATGTCCACCTCTGACCTTATAATGGAGAGAAGGTCATTGATGAAGTAGCTGAAGATAATTGGTTCTCAGGGCACTTCCCTGAGGAACTCCTGCAGAGATGTCATGGAGCTAAGATAACTAACCTCCAAAAAACAGGTTCACTCGAGTGGTTAGGGTCTGGAATGTACTGTCTGAGAGTGTGGGGGTGAAGTAGATTCTCTTGAAGCATTCAAAGGGACTTGGATAGTTATTCAAAAATAAATTAGTTGGATGGTGGGGGGATTCCTGGGCAGAAGGTGGCACTCAGTGAATTTCTCATTTGGAGAGCTGTTCAGTCATGATGGGGTTGGGATGTCCCCTTTCTGGTCCTAAAGAATTCTGTGACTCTGGAGAGAAAGTCAGTCTGTCATATCTAAAGAACGAGAATTTGTATTATGCAATAGTTCACCATGAGGAACTCTGACCATGTGACACTGAGAGGAACTTTCAATTTCACTCATTCCCTGGGGTTTTACTCTGAACGGGGAAGGTTGAAGGTCCATTCCAATCTGACAGGCCTGTGAGTGTTTCTCCTATTCAATCAGAAACTGTTAGACCAGCCAGAGAGTCATTTGTCTGTTAAACAGATAATTTACTTTTCAACCTCAATGTTAAAGATTTCCTGGTAAACTCATAAATTTGTAAGATGATGAGGAACAACAGAAAACCATTCAGCCCCGAACATGAGCCTCCACACTCATTTCAATGATGGCTCATCTGTCCCTTGACTTTTTTGTTTAAATCCCACAATATTCTTAGCTCATGAGACTGGATCCTGAAAGATCCGATTGCAACTCCAACATCAGCAGCATTTTGGGGTGAATAAAACATTTCTAAAAGTCATTTTTAATTCATTTGGCTAAAGTGAAGCAGCCAGCGATTCACACAGATTGGATTGGCTGTATAGGCTTCCCTTTTGTTGTAAATTAGTGAGTATCACACTTAAACAGCCTTGAAAAGCTCAGCAGGTCTGGCAGCATCTGTGGAGAGAAATCAGAGTTAATGTTTCGGGCCCAGTGACCCTTCCTCAGAACTGTTTATTCTGAATTCTCCAAGAACAGGACAGAGTGGTCCTCAACCTATTCTGCCCGAACACCCTTTAATCAGTTTTATATTCACACACGAGATGTAGGTAATGCATTTATTATCTACCCCTTGTGAATGTGGTGGTGAGCTGCCATCCTGAACTGCTGTAGTCTGTAGCAGATAGATCCACAATGCTATTAGGAGGTCTGGCAGCATCTGTGGAGGAGAAAACAGAGTTAACGTTTTGGGTCCGGTGACCCTTCTAAGGACCTGCTGCGCTTTTCCAGCAACTTTGTTTTTGTTCCTGATTTACAGCATCCGCAGTTCTTTTGGTTTTTATGCTATTAAGAGGGGTGATTAATGGTAGGCAATTAGGGATGGGCAGTAATGCTGGCCAGTCAGTGACACCCATATCTTTGAATGAATTTTTTTAAAAAAGCTTTCTAAATTATTTGCTGTGTCTATGTGCTAACCTTCTGTGTTTCGTAAACACGACACCCAGATCCTATTACATTTCTGCAATGTCTCACCATTTTGACATTTCTTTTGTTCTGCCAGAATGTTCAATTTCATATTTTTGCAAGCTCTGTTTTCTCATCTTTACCCGCTCTTGAGGCCCCAGCACCGTTTCCTTTGACACACCACTCATGACATTCTTTCAGCTTGAAAAAGATTCATTGCTTCCTCCTCTCAACTTCCTGTTAGCCAGCCAATCCTCTCTCCAGACCAATTTGTTACTCCATTACACCTCAAGCTTTTATTTTCCACAATAACTTTCCATGTGGCACCTTATCAAATGCCTTTTGGAAATTTGAATGCCATACATTGGCTGCCCAATATCTATATCAGATGTTACTTCCACAAAAAGCTCTAATAAATTGGACAGAAATATTGGATCTTCAAAGCGTATGTGGCACCTGATTGAAACACTTAAATTCCTAATGGGTCTTGACGGGAGGGATCTGGAGAGAATGTTTCCACATTTGGGAGGACATTGAATAAGGGGTCACTTTTTTAAAATCACAGGCCACCGATTTGAAACAGAGATGATGTGACTTTTTTTTTCTCGGAAAGGGTTATGAGTCTTTGGAACTCTCTCCTTGAAAAGGTGTGAAAGCGGAGACCATAAGTAATCTTAAGGCCAAGATGGATAAAATTCTTGCTAAACAAGGAGGTGAAAGGTTTTCGGGGTAGGCAGGAATGTGGATTTGAGATTACAATCAGATCAACCATGATATTATTGAATGATAGAGCTGGCTGGAAGGGCTGAATGACCTTCTCTGACTCCTTGTTTGTGTATCCATTTACCACACAACCAACTCAGTGATGATCCATTCTAGTCACTGTTCCAAAACTAAATGCTTAACTCTGCTTCTGCTTTGACCCCAATGTAAATCCATTAATTTGTTCAGATGGAGGGAAATCCTGCGTCCTATAGTGATGGCAACTAGGCAGAACTCAGCAACAGTACTGCTCTCATTGAGTTTAACACCAATTGTGGATTCTGTAAAATCCCACTTGACTAGGAATTTAGAGTGATGACCATATTTATTTAACACTCAGTCACTGTGGCTTTAGTGACTCCTGTTCAGAACCTGGTAGAATGCTTAGGGAAATAATATCCTGTCAATTATCATGTACGTCATGCTAATAAATACAGGTTGAAGAATGCCTCAAGGACTGGCCTGAGCCATCCTGAACAGACAAACCCATACTGAAACCCTTTTATTTTTGACTACTGCAAATGTGACAGTTTGCGCAAAGTCTGTATCATGCCTATTATGACAAACTGAAGTATTCATCATCCAATCATTGCTGACATAACGGGCAATGAAATGAAATTAAAATTCATGCACAACATTGTTTAATTGTGTGGTAGGTAAAACGTACATGCACACATCAAGTGAAGCTCGAAGATAGACAAAGGAACTGCTGTGTAACTCAATTCCGGTACGAATGCAATCCACATTTGAAAAAATGAAAACATAGTGACAGAGTAAATATGTGAAAAGCATCTCTTTTTTCAATTTGTTTAGACTTTACAATGACCTGAGCTTGTACGGTAAAATATCTGACAAAACGTATGCACTAGCTGTGGAAAATTCATTGATTTAGTGACGAAAGTTGTCTGATTTACAGATGTACATTAATATTATTTCTGGATTACGGATTTCAAAATATTTGCATTTGGGGCTAATTACTTTTCTGAGGACCAGAACAAAAGGTCAGGCAAGCCCTTCCTGAACAGTGACTGAATGCAGATTGTGTCAGAGAGCGGAGACCCCTGGAATATTAAGAGAATTCAATTTTTACTGAGCTGATTTGTGGCAAGTTAGGCAAACATTAGCTTATCTCTGTTTCAGGGTATTCAAGTATTGATTTTAATGTAGAAAACCTAGTGATGGAAAGATTTCAGTGCAGTTCTTAGGAGACCTGCCTCGGGACAGAAACAAATAGTTTCTCATCAAAAAAGGACATTAGAACAGATCAGGGAAAGCGCAGCAACCCTGGGTGTCAAATGTTTGCTTGTGAAAATTTCAAACCCTCTGTAGTTAAATCAAATTCTGTGGGTTATTACGAGGTGAGAAAGTCTAACCTTGCAGTTCTGTGAATATTCATGTAAGAAGACATCACAGTTATTAGGAAAGAACTGGGCAGAATCAGTTAAGTTGAATTTAAAGATTTGACAATAGAGAGGTTATTTCTCCGGATTTGAGTTTCTGCGATGGCAGACATTGGGAAATGGGATGAAACGTGATTTAAGATCTTTCAAACTCTGCTCTGTATTTAGATAGACTCGTTTCTTTTTCTACAGTTGTGCTGTTAAAGAAACCCTGCAGAATTGGTGACTATGTTTCAGCCATCTATCAACATGCTAACTAAAATAATAAAAAGCTATTTGATATATTAAGCCAGGTTTTATTCTGGGATCTGACTTGTCCTGCAGCAACATCAGCTGGGGTCATCACAATCTTTTTTTTCTTGTTCATATGACAAATCTGCCATGTTGGCAATACTGTCAAGCAGTGTGAAATCCCAGAGCATGTCCATAGCTGTTTGATTACGGAAAAGACAGTTGAGAGAATGTCTCAGTGTTTACAGTTATCAGAGATAGTCATCCTTTTCTCCCATCGATACATTTTCTTCACTTTCCAAGTACATGCTTCAAAATTGTAGCAGTCATGCAGTGAGTTTTGTTCGCATTGTACTGTGTAGACAATGTCTTGACATTTACAAAGCAATGCAGTTCCTGAGACATTGTCATCATAAGAAGTAGCAGGGACAAAAACAGAAGTTGCTGGAAAAGTTCAGCAGATCTGGCAGCATCTGTGAAGAAAAAAAAATCACAGTTAATGTCTTGGGTCCGGTGACCTTCCTCAGAACCCCTTCTGAAGAAAGGTCACCGGACCCGAAACGTTAAGTCTGATTTTTTCTTCACGGGTGCTGCCAGATCTGCTGAGCTTTTCCAGCAACTTCTGCTTTTGTTCCTAATTCACAGCATCCGCAGTTCTTTCAGTTTTTATAAGAAGCGGCAGCTTTCCTGTACCTGCAGGTGGGCGCAAACTTAGCTGTGAGCAATTTCTTGTTTCAATTTCCACCTTCACATGTTTCATCTTGAAGCTAGATCTAGTCAAAGATGGGAAACTATCAAGTTTCATCCCTGTGAAACATGTCTCATGGGGTTTTCTCTTTCAGGACGAGGGTGAGACCAGCCTAGCCATAGCTTCAGGAAACAGTGTGCCTACTTCTGTGATACTATGCTGTAATAAAATCAAATTACTGTGGATGCTGGAAATGAGAATGTTGGAAAAACTCAGCAGGTCTGGCAACATCTGTGAAGAGAGAAATAGAGCCAACATTGAGTCCAATATAAATGTTCTTCAGAACTAAAAGGAAGTCTGAAGAAGGGTCACACCAGACTCAAAATGTTCACTTTGTTCCTAACTGTTCTATGATTGTTTGGCGTGATTATATGCCTAGTGTGTTTTGGTTCAGCTAATCCCGTATTATTAATCTGGGATTTCAGTTTATCACATGCACTCTTTTCTATTCAATGTCTTATTCTGTTGATGGAACTGGCTAACGACCTCAACACAACAGGAGGTTTATGTTTTATTACAAATTTGACTTTCGAGGGAAAAGCTAGCAGGTCTGGCAGCATCTGTGAAGACAGAATCAGATTTAACATTACAGGTCCGGTGACACTTCCTCAGGACCTGAAACGTTAACTCTGATTCTCTCTTTACAGATGCTGCCAAACTTGATGAGCTTTTCCAGCAACTTCTGTTTTTGTTCCTGATTTACAGCATCTGCAGTTCTTCTGGTTTTTATTCCAACTTTAGAGGGAGCAGAATTCCAGAACAGCTTTTTAAGCAAGTACGCAGAAGGTCCTACAGGATAAGGAAGGCAATGATGCTGGGTAATTGGTTGAACTAACAGTGGAGGATTATTTTGCAAGCAGTGATCATAACTCTGTTAGCTTCAACAGAAGAGGACAAGAGTGGGCCTGAACTCAAAGTTCTTAACTAGGGGAAGATGATTTTAATAAGATCAGATGTGATTTGGCCAGAGTGGAGAAGGGGTAAATACTTTCAGATAAATCTGTCAGAAGTCATACCACACCAGGTTGTAATCCAACAGGTTTATCTGAAATCACAACCTGACAATAAAGGATATTCTATTCTGATCTATTCTACCTGATGAAGTAGCAGTACTCCGAAAGCTTGTGATTGCAAATAAACCTGTTGGACTATAACCTAGTGTCATGTGACTTCTGATTTTGTCCACCCCAGTCTGACCCTGGCACCTCCACATCAAGGTAAATGTGTGTCAGAGCAATGGGATTCTTTCAAGAGGGAAATAGGAAGAGTATATAATCAACATATTCCCAAAGAAATAAAGTGTGTGACGACAGAAACCAGCAAACCCTGAAGGTTGAGGGATACACAGTTTTGGATAAAGATAAAAAAAGGGAGGTTTATGGCAGAAACAACAGAAGCCCTAGAGGAGTACAGGATGTGTAAGGGGGAACTTAAAAAGGAAATTAGCAGCAAGGGGAAGGCAATGGCCTAGTGCTATTATCTCTGAACTGTTAATCCAGAGACTCGGACCCAAATGGTCTGGGAACCTGGGTTCAAATCCCGCCACGGCAGATGGTAGAATTTGAATTCAAGAAAAGTCTGGAATTAAGGGTTTAATGATGAATATGAAACTGTTGCTGATTGTCATGAAAAATCCATCTGGTTCACTGATGTCCTTTAGGGAAGGAAATCTGCCATCCTTACCTGGCCTGGCCTATATGTGACTCCAGACCCATAGCAATGTGGTTGACTCTTAACTGCCCTCTGGGCAATAAATATTGCCTAGCCAATGACACCTCATCCTGTGGAAAAAAAGGAGGGAAGAATGTAAATTTGGAATTAGTAGAGCTAAATGGAGCCACAAAATATCCTAGAAAAGTAGGATTAAGGAAAATCCCAAAGCATTTTATACATATATTAGAAGCAAGAGGGTAGCTAGGGAAAGCGCAGGTCTGTTTAAGGATTAATGAGAGAAATTATGTATGGAGCCGGAGGAAGTGTGTGAGGTCATTAATGAGTACTTTGCATGTGTATTCACCAAGGAGAAGGACGAAAATGATAGCAAGATTAGGGAGGAATATGTTGATATTTTAGAGCATGTCAATAATAAGAAGAAGGAGGAGATGTTGGCTGTCTTGCAAAACATTAAGGTAGAAAAGTCCCCAGATCTTGATGGCATCTATCGGGGGATACTGAGGTAGGGAGGGGAGGAAATTGCTGAGGCCCTGACAGAGATCTTTATGACCTCTCACCACAGGCGAGGTCCCAGATGACTGGATTATTGCCAACATTGTTCAAGAAGGGCTACAGGGATAATCCAGGAAACTATATGCTAGTGAGCCTTACATCAGTGGCAGGGAAATTATTGGAGAAGATTCTTAGGAACACCATTCACTTGCATTTGGGGAAGAATGGACTGATTAGAGATGGGCAGCGTGGCTTTGTTCAGGGGAAGTCTTGCCTCAAAAACTGGATTGAATTTCTTGAGGATGGTGATTGATAAGCATAGATATGTGAATGTTGTCTACATGGACTTTACTAAAGCATTTCATTCTGTCCCTCATGGTAGGCTGGTCCAGAAGATAAAGTCACATGTGATCCAAGCTGAATTGGTAAGATTGTACAAAATTGGCTTCGTCATAGAAGACAGAGGGTAGCTGTGGAGTGGTATTTTTCTGACCAGAAGTCTGCGATCAGTGGTGTTCCACAAGGATCAGTGCTGGGATCACTGTTGCTTGTGATATAAATGACTTGGACGTAAATCTAGGTGACCTTATTAGTAAATTTAAAGATGACATGAAAATCGGTGGAGTTGTAGGCAGTGAGGAAGATTATCGAAGGATACAGCGGGATATAGATCAGTTGGAAAGTTGGATGGAGAAAAGGCAGGTGGAATTTAATCTGGACAAGTGTGAAGTGAAATATTCTGGGAAATCAGATGTAGGAGGAGAGTATACAGTAAACCCTTAGGAGCATTAATGTAGAGAGGGATTTTGGGATCCAAATCCATAGCTCTCTGAAAATGGCAACACAAGTAAAGTCATAAAGAAGGCGTACAGCATGCTTTCCTTCATCTGTTGGGATATTAACTATAAAAGTCACCCAGTCATATGCAGCTGTATAAAGCTTCAGTCAGGGCTCATTTGGAGAATTATGTGCAGTTCTTGCCCTGCAGGATGTGGAAGTTTTGGAGATGCTGAAAAGGAGACTTCCCAGGATATTGCCTGAATTGGAGTGTATTAGCTGTAAGGAGAGTTTGGACACACCTGAATTGTTTTCACTTGAGTATCAGTGTCTGAAGGGCAACCTGATCGAGATATATAAAATATACGAGAAGTATGAATAGGGTGGATATTTGGAGTCTTTTGCTCAGAGTTGAAATGTCATATAATGGGGGCCTAGGTTTAAGGTGAGAAGGGGAAAGTTTAAAGGAACTATCAAGGTAATTTTTTTTACAACAGGCAATGGTAGGTAAAAACTGAAAGAATTGCTGATGCTGTAAATCAGGAACAAAAACAGAAATTGCTGGAAAAGCTCAGCAGGCCTGGCAGCTTCTGTGAAGAAAAATAAGAGTTAATATTTTGGGTCCAGTGTCCCTTTCTCAGAACTGATGGTGGCTAGGATAATGTCGGTTTATGTGCAGAAAATAGGGGGGAGGATGGGGTAATGAGTAAACAATACAATAAAGGATAGAGCCCAAACAGTGGGAGGTGCAGCCAGATAGACAAAGGAGTTGATAATGATCTGGCTGGCAGGGTGAATAGCTGTTAATGGGGGCTGTTAGTGACTAACAACAGGGGGTGTATAATGGCAGGCTATGTGGTAACAAGGCCTGGTGTGTGGGGTAGGGGGCTGGGACATGGGAGAGTTTAGACCCTAAAATTATTGAACTCGATATTGAATCCAGAGGGCTGCAGGGTCCCCAAGTGGAAAATGAGGTGTTGTTCTTCCAGCTTGCGCTGAGCTTTGCTGGAACACTACAGCAAGTCAGAGACAGAGATATTGGCCAGGGAAGGGTGGTGTATTAAAGTGGCAGGCAACTGGAAGCTCAGGGTCTTTTTTGCGAGCAGAATGTAGATGTTCTGTGAAGCGGTCACCTAGTCTACGCTTCATTTCCCCAATGTAGAGGAGACCACATTGTGAGCAGCGAATGCAGTAGACTAGGTTCTGGGAAGGGCAGGTGAAGTGTTGCTTCACCTGGAAGGTATGTTTGGGCCCTTGGATACTGGGGAGGGAGGAGGTAAATGGGCAGGTATTGCACCTTCGCCAGTTACAGGGGAAGGCGCCGTGGGGCTGTGGGGAGGTGTTGGGGGTGAAGGAAGTATGGACCAGTGTGTCCTGGAGGGAACAGTCCCTGCGGAAGGCAGACAAGGGAGGGGAGGGTAATATGTGTCTGGTGATGGCATCTCGCTGGAGGTGGCAGAAATGGCGTCTGATGATCTTCTGGATGTGGATGCTGGTGGGATGATAGGTAAGGACAAGGGGAACCCTATCGCTGTTGCGGGTGGGAAGAGAAGGGATGAGGGCGGAAGTGCGGGAGATGGGTTAGACCCGCGTTTAGGGTCCTGTCGACCATGGAGCTGGGGAATCCTCAGTTGAGGAAGAAGGTGGACATTTCAGAGGCTCCCTTGACAAAGTTAGCACCAACTGAACATATGTGACGGAGACAGAGAAACTGAGAGAATGGCATGGAGTCTTTACAGGAAGCAGGGTGTGAGGATGTATAGTCCAGGTAGCTCTGGGAGTCTGAGATAACAAGGTGTAGAGCTGGATGAACACAGCAGGCCAAGCAGCATCAGAGGAGCAGGGAGGTTGACGTTTCAGGCCTAGACTCTTCTTCAGAAAATCAGCTCTGGGAGTCAGTGGGTTTATAGTGGATATTAGTGGCCAGTCTATCCCCAGAAGGCAGTGGTAGGGAACATGCTGCCAGGGGAGCTGATAGAAGCAGATACAATAGCAACATTTAGGAGGCAATTACATAGACATGTGAACAGACAGGGAGTACAGGGATAAAGACTGTGCATAGCCAAAGGGTTTTAGTTTTAAAAAGGTATCATGCGTACTGTTCTTTGTTCAGTCCATTGAGTTGTTATGATTTCTCCACATTCCTGCATAACTACGATAATCTTTCACTGTGCTGTTTATCAAATGTTGATCTAGCTCTGCCTTAAAAGTATCTGAAGACTGTGTTTCAAAAATGAACTTTTGAAGTGACCACAGCATTCTTTGAGGGCTTGCACAATCGGGATTTCTGAGAAAAGGTTGCTACCTCAGTCCTGAAGTAGGTTGACATGACCTATTGATTTTCACAAAATTGATTTATTTATCCCTTGCCTGGGGCACAGAAGATAAAACCAGGAGTTAATGTGTTCACTCGAGGGACCAATAAAATGGATAGCCCAGAGTGAGGAATATTCAGGTGAAAACCCTTAAGGGTTATGAAAGCAGCAAACCCCAAAACAGAGGACAGAGAAGAAATTGACCTCAACGACACAATGCATTCTGACAACGGCATTTGCGGTTTGATGGTCGGACCCTAGCTTACATTTCAGTTCCTGTTTTCTCAGTATTCAACTTTGTTTTTCTGTTTGACTATGGGTTTACTTTCAGTCAGAAATATATTTGTGGGTGTAGCGACAGAGTCTAAAACCCACAAAGGAGCATTGAACAGGAACTGATAGCGCTGTGGCCTAGAGTCAGTTCCAAATGTCAACTCCACACAGAGAGTAGACCCTCCACTGCAGAAAATCTCATGTAGATCGGAGCGGGACAGGAGCCACATGGAGACCAGGGAGGGATGGGAGTCACATGGACAGCAGAGAGGGATGGGAGTCACATGGACAGCAGACAGGGACAGGAGTCACATGGAGACCAGAGAGGGATGGGAGTCACATAGACAGCAGAGAGGGATGGGAGTCACATGGATAGCAGACAGGGACGAGAGTCACATGGACAGCAGACAGGGACAGCAGTTACCTGTGGACCAGAGTTGGACAGGAGTCACATATAGACAAGAGAGGGGAGAGAGTCACATATAGGTCAGATTAGACAGGAGTCACGTGGAGACACAAAAGGGACAAATATCACATATAGATCTAAGGGTTTAGGGTCAGGGAATGACAGAGAGGAACAGGAGTCACAAGTCAAGAATAGACAAGAGTGTGATTGGAGTCAAGTGTGGGCCAGAGCCAAGAGCCACATGTAGAGCAGAGAATGTCGGGACTTACATGTAGACCAGGGAGAGACAGGAGTCATATGTAGAATAGGGAGGATCAAGAGTCAAATATAATTCAGATTTGGACAGGTATCACATGAAGTCAGAGAAGGATGGGAGTCACCTATACAGCAGGAAGGAATGGGATCAAATGAAGACCATAGTGGGACAGGAGTCTCACGTTGAGCAGGGAAGGACAGGAGTTACGTGTAGAAGCGAGAAGGTCCGGAGTCACATGTAGACTAAGGAGGTTAGGGGTCATGTGTAGAGAAGGGAAAGACAGGAGACACATGTAGACCAGAGATGGAAGGACATTGCATATAGGTGAGCAAGGAATGGGAGTGAAATGCAGACCAGAGTGGGGCAGGAGTCACTTTTAGACGAGAGAGGGGCAGGAATTATAAGTGAACTCAAGAGAGGGTTGAGAGTCAAATAGATTCGAGTTGGAAAGGAATCATGTATTAACCTATAGGGCAGAGTCAGACAGGTATCACATGAAGTCAAGAGAGGGACAGGAGACACCTGTACAGCGGGGAGGAATGAGAGTCAAATATAAATCAGATTGGGAGAGGAGACACATGTGGAATAAAGGAGAGTCAGGATTCATGCGTAAACCAGAGAGAGCCAGGAGTTACATTTCTACAAGAGGAATCTGAATCACATATACATCAAATTTGGAAGGAGTAACATGGAGTTAGGAGAGGGTGGAAGTCACCTGTAGAGTAGGATTGGACTGGAATCATGTATAGTTTGGAGACAGTCTGGAGTCATATATAGACAAGAGAGGGAAGAGAGTAACGTATAGTTCAGAACAGGAGTCACATGGAGACACAAGACAGATGAATGTCATGTACAGACTGAGAGGGATAGAGGGTCAAGGAGGGACAGAGACGAATTCGAGTCATGAGTTAAGAATAGACTAGAGTGGGATTGGAGTCACATGTGGGAGTTTCATCTCAACCAGAGAGGGACTGTGTCATGTGTAGACCTGAATGGGACAGGAGTTACACATAGATCAGAGATGGATGGGAGACTTTTAGAGATCAGAATTGGACAGGAGGCATTTATGGATGAGAGGACAGGAGACATGTTTGGAACAGATGGGGGCAGGAGTCAGATGTAGACTTGAGATGGACAAGAGTGATGATTTGACTGAAGAAAATAGTCAAGAATAGATCAAAGGGGCAGGAGTCACATATATTTGAGTGTTGGACAGGTGTCACATGAAGTCAGGAGAGGCACGGGAGTCATCTGTACAGCAGGGAGGAACGAGATCATATGTAAACCATGTTGGGACAGGAGTTACGTGTAGAGCACGGTGAGACAGGAGCTACATTTACAGCAGTGAGGAATAGACGACATGTATAGGTCAGAATTGGACAGGAGTTGTGTGTGGACAAGAGAGAGACGTGAGACACGTGGAACAAATGGGGCAGGAGTCAGATGTGGACCTGAAATGGACAGGAGTCCATTTGACTGAAGAAATTCAGCAGTCAAGAATAGATCAGAGAGGAGCAGGAGTTACACGTAGATCAGAGAGGGACAGGAGTTACATATGTAAGAGAGAGGGACCTGAGTCACATATAGATCAGATTTGGAAGTATTCACACGGAGTAACTTGCAGACCAGAGTTAGGCAGGAGCCTTGTATAGTCTGTAAATGTCCGAAATCGCATATAAAGGAAAGGGAGTCACATGTAGGTCAAGTTAGGACAGGAGTCACATGGAGACACAAGTCAGATGAATGTCATGTATAGACTGAGAGGCATAGAGGGTCAGGGAGGGACAGAGAGGAATTGGAGCCACAAGTCAAGAATAGATTAGAGTGGGATTGGAGTCATATGTGGGCCAGAGAGAGACAAAAACCATAAGCAAAGCAGAGAGAGATGGGAGTCACATGTAGAGCAGAGAGGGACAGGAGTTGCACATAGATCTCAGAGGGACAGAAGGTAAATGTAGACCAGAGAGGGACAGGAGTTATGTGTAGACTAGGGAGGAACAGGTGTCACTGGTGGAGTAGTCAGGGACAGGAGGTACATTTAGAGTAGAGTAGGGCAGGTATCTCTTGTACAGTAGAGAGGGATAGGAGTTATGTACAAACCAGTGTGGGACAGAAATCACGCGCAGAACAATGTAGGACATGAGTCACGTATAGATCAGTGTGGGACAGGAGTCACTTATAGATGAGAGATGGACGGGAGGCATGTGCAGTCTCGGCTGGGACCAAAGTAACATATGGACCAAGTGAGATGAGAGTCACACACAAACTAGAGAGTAATGGGAGTCAATATTAAGGGGGTGTTGGCTCGTAAATTTTAGGTTGACTATGGAAGAAGATGATGGACAATCAGACTGAGAATAATTCATTCAAGGAAAGCAAACAGAGAAAGAATGAATCTGGGCCGGTCAGAGTGGAGTCAAAGGTTCGGGGGTAAAATACACTAACATAAGAATATGGGCTACCTTCAAAAAGGAGACGTTTTAGGAAAAGTCAAAGTGCATTCCCTCAAAAAGGGAAAGATTGGAAAAACAGATCCATAGGCTGGAGGATGACAGAGGGCAGAAAAAATAAGAGAAAGAAGAACAAGTGTCAGGAAGGCTCAAAGTGATGGTGTAAAAGCAAATAAGAAAAGCAAAGGGGAATGTAAAAAGTGACTGGCAGCTAACATCAAAAGGATGTTATAGCCACGTCAGTAGTGACAGAAATGTAAAAGAGGGTAGGGCTAATTAAGAACCACCAAGAATGTTACACATAGAGGAAGGGGTGATGTCTGAGATAGTCAATGAATTCTTTGCAGCTGTCTTTATCAAGGAAGATGTCACCCAGGGCATGACAAAAGAGGCAGAGATTCATGCATTGAGACCTTTTACACAAAGGAGGTATTGAAAAGTGATAATATCACTGGACTAGCAATCCAGAACTCTAAACTAACATTCTGGGCACATGGCAGATCATCAATAAAATCTGCAATAAGGAGCTGGCCTAACAATGACTATGTAACCAATGGAAACTGTCATTGAAAAATAAATTTACTTCACTGCTGCCCTTTAGAGAAGGAAATCTGCCGTGCTCACCTAGTCTGGCCTACACAGCACTCTCGGCCTCAGCAATAGGGGGACTCTTGATGGCCATCTGGGCATTTGGGGATAGACAATAATTGCTGACTCAGCCCCATGTCCGACAAGTTAAATAAAAGCAGGGCCTATAGCACAAGAGCAAGAAAAACTTTATGTAGAACTCGATCAGCCTCCACTGGGGTATTGTGTACCGTTCTGGGCAACACAAGTCATTAAAAATGTGGAGCAAGAGTTGACAAGAGTTCAGAAAAGATTCATGACAAAAGTTCCACAAATGAGGAAGATACGTTCTGCAGATAAGTTAGAGAAGTTGGGATGGGTTCTTTATGTAGGAGCAAGTTACTGCAGACACTGGAATCTGAGCTGAAAACAACAAATGCTGAGATCACAGCAGGTCAAACAGGCTCCGTGGAGGGAGAGCAAGCTAACATTTCAAGTCTAGATGACTCTTCATCAGAGCTGAATTGAAGTGTGGTGGCAAGGTGGTGCTATAGTTGGAGGAGTGGCAGAGTGGGCATAATGGGGTGTAGGGTGCTGGGGGAGAAAAGGTGTTGATAGTTCAGATTAACTCACCAGAATGTGCAGAAGGCAGAACAACGGTGTGTCTAACTGCCAGACCTGAAAGAGAGGACACGGTGACAGAGAATGTGACAAGTAAAGCCAAAGGAAAGGGAAGGAATGGTTCACAATTTGAGAATGTTGAACCTAATATTAAATCCAGAAGGCAGTTTGCGCTGTGATTCACTGGAGCACTGCAGCATGCCCAGGACAGACAAATAGGTATCTCCACCAGTACTCTACACCCCACCATCCACCACTCGCGAAACTATAGCATTAATGCTGCCACCTTCCCCCCACACTTCTCTTCAGCTCTGAAGAAGAGTCACCTAGACTCAAAACATTAGCTTACGTTCTCTCCGTGCATGCTGCCTGACCCGCTGTGATCTCCAGTATTTGTAGTTTTCAGTTTTGGCTCTTTATGGATGAGGCCAAAAGGCAATTTGAAGGAAGACTTCAAAACAACGAGAGGCCTGGACACAGTCGATGAGGCAAAAATATTCCCACTTGGGAAAGAATAGAGAACAAGGGATAACAAAGTTAAAGTAATTAGAACAAGATGCAAACATCTTTGAGGAATAAAATATGACTCAAACAGTGTCTGGAACATACTGTCTGAGAGTGTGTGGGAGAGGCAGGTTCACTCGAGTGGTTAAGGTCTGGAATGTACTGTCTGAAAGTGTGGGGGGGAGGCAGGTTCACTCGAGTGTTTAGGGTCTGGAATGTACTGTCTGAGAGTGTGTAGGGGAGGCAGGTTCACTCGAGGGGTTAGTGTCTGGAAAGTACTGTCTGAGAGTGTGGGGGGAGGCAGGTTCACTCGAGGGGTTAGGATCTGGAATGTACTGTCTAAGAGTGTGGGGGAGGCAGGTTCACTTGAGGGGTTAGGGTCTGGAATGTACTGTCTGAGAGTGTGTGGGGGAGGCAGGTTCACTTGAGGGATTAGGGTCTGCAACGTACTGTCTGAGAGTGTGGGGGTGAAGTAGATTCTCTTAAAGCATTCAAAGGGACTTGGATAATTATTCAAAAATGAATTACTTGGCTAGTGGGGGGGGGTCTTGAGCAGAAGGTGGGACAATGGCATTCAGTGAATTTCTCATTTGGAGAGCTGTTCAGTCATGACAGGGGTGGAATATCCCCTTTCTGGTCCTAAAGAATTCTGTGACTCTGGAGAGAAAGTCAGTCTGTCATGTCTAAAGAACGAGAATTTGTATTATGCAATAGTTCACCATGAGGAACTCTGACCATGTGACACTGAGAGGAACTTTCAATTTCACTCATTCCCTGGGGTTTTACTCTGAACGGGGAATGTTGAAGGTCCATTCCAATCTGACAGGCCTGTGAGTGTTTCTCCTATTCAATCAGAAACTGTTAGACCAGCCAGAGAGTCATTTGCCTGTAAAACTGGTGGTGAGTCTAGCTGAAGGGTCACAACACCAGATGAGTTGAGATGTTGAGTCCTAAATAGTAATCTTAGGTGGTGCGACAATTGAAATCACTCTGCATTGCCAACATGCCAGCAGCCAAATGAGCTGTGAGTTTGCAACCTGTGATGAAACTCTCTTGTCAGATGAGAGACTGCCGTCTGACACTGGTAGGTTTCAGGAAGCTCAATTATTTATGTGATTGCACACGATATTATTATTTGTAAGTTTGCCTCAAACTAACACAGACTGCTCTATTCATAGAAACATAGAAAATAGGAGCAGGAGTAGACCTGCCATCCCCTCAAGCCTGCTCTACCCCAGTCAATTTGATCATGGTTGGGCACATAACGCATTACCCTGTTCCCACTTTCTCCCCTTACCCGTTGATTCATTTAGACCTAAGAACCATGTCTACATTGTTCCAAAAATTTTGCATTTTTTTTTGCCTCAATAGTTTCCTGTGGCAGAGAAAGCCACAGGCTCACCAGTCTCTGGGTGAAGACATTTCTCCTCATCTCTGTTGTAAATGGCTTACCTTGTATCTTTAGACTGTGACCTCTACTTCTGGGCTCCTTGGTCATTGGGAACATTCTTCCCGTATATACCCCTGTCTAGTCCTGTTATAATTTAATAGGTTTTTATGACAACCTTCCTCAATTTTCTAAACTCCTGTGAATATAGTCCTAACTGATCCAGTCTCTCCCCATCCATCAGTCCTGCCATCCCAGTAATCAGTCTGGTATACCTTCACTGTACTCCTCCACCACTAGAACATCCTTCCTTAGGTAAGGAGACCAAAACTGCAAACAATATTCCAGGTGCAGTCTCACCAAGGCCACCAACATATTCTACTTCTGCACTTAAATCATCTCGCTATGAAAACATACTTATCTGCTTTCTTCACTGCCAGCTGCACCTGCTTCCTTTCAGAAAAACCTCAGAAGATGAGAACCAGAAGAAAGAGATGCCCCACCATTAATTGAGATTATAAGTGATTTACTTAAAACCATTTCCCAGCAGCATCATGTTTATCTGAGTGTAAAAATCTATCAATTTCAGTCTTGAATTTACTCAAAGACTCACCTTTCCCTACCCTCTGAGGGAGGGAACACAGAGTGTTAGTAAAATAGGGACACAACACAATGAGTTAAAGGAACCAAAAAAAAAAGGGGAGCTCAGTTCTGTTGAGTTTCAAAGGAGTAAGATGAGGCCGAATAGCTTCCAATTTAATTCCAGGAGTATTAGAGGTAAGATAGATGAGCTAAGGGTGTGGATTGATGTGAAATTGTGATGCTGTTGTCATCACAGAGAAGTGGTTGAGGGAGGGGCAGGACTGGAGTTTCAGATCTTCAGCCAAGACAAGTAAAGGGTGTCAAAGACAAAGTGGTGTCACATTATTAATCAAGGAGTCAGTTATTGCAGAAAGGAAGGGTAAGAACTTTAAATGGGGTTAAGTTTTAGAATAAAAAGAGGGCAGTCACACAACTGGGGTTGTATTATAGACCCTCAAAGAGCCATTGGGCAATACAGGAGTCAATCTGAAGACAATTCATTGAGGTGTGTAGGAACAGAAACTGGATAATTATATTCAAGAATTTCAATTTCCCCAATATCAATTGGAATAGTCATAGGGTAAAGGGATTAGAGGGAGTCGGTTTCCTGGAATGTATTCAGCAGAACATTTTATATCAATACAGAGAAGGTTGTACAAGAATGGTGCACTTCTGGATCTAACTCTGGGGAATGAAGCCAGGCCAGTGTTGGAGATAACAGCCTGGGGAGCGTTTTAGTGGTACTGATCACAAACACTGTACGATTTAAATTTGTTATGGAACAGGAAAAAGTTGGTCTGCCAAAAAGGGCTTTGGATTGAGGGAAGGAAGATCTTCTTAAAATAAGGCACAATCTGGCCAAAGTAGACTGCAAACAGCTTCTTGAGGGTAAATCTACAGCAGAACAGTTGCGGGGAGGGGTGGTGTTCGATTTGGAATTGGGGAGAGGACAGGCCAAACATATTCCCTTCGGACTGAGATATCGGAGCAACAAGCCCAGAGCATCCCAGAAGTACTGCCTAGTAACCGGAAAAGAGTGAATTTATTCCTGCTCAGTTTTTTCACCATTAACCAGTTCACAATCCATGTCAGCTTATTTCCCCATCCCATGGGCTTTAGTTTCATTTAGCCATCTTTTGTGTGTGACCTCAATAAAAGCCTTTTAAATCCTAAATGTGTCACATCCACAGGTTCCCCCTCATTATTTTTGCTAGTTAAACACTCAATAAAAACGCTGATGGATCATAAATCCTGCCTCATAGCTTCATCCAATTTCTTCACCGCCTCTTGCATATGTCTATTTATGTACTTAGTATTTTTCCATTATATCACCATTTCATTTTTATATCTGTTGTCTCCATATGACAGTGAATGCCAGCAGATTGTTTCCCTAAATTGATGAATTGAGAACACCAGGGCACATTTCACTGTGTTTGTAGTTTTTGTCTAACCAACCCTTTCACTGACGTTATTTCACCTCCTGGAGCAGGGGACACTTGAACTTGGATCCCATGGTCAGGAGGTTAGGGACACAACTGTTAAAGCTCCTTGGTCAGCGTTTGTAACTGATTGGCTGTCTAGGCCATTTTAGAGGGCAGGGAAGAGTCAATCCCATTGCAGTGGGTCTGGAGTCACATGTAGGCCAGACTAGGACAGGATAGCAGATATGCTTCCTTCAAAGTGATGATGGTGTCTGATGGGTTGTCATGACTGGAGTGGGTCAGGGAGACAAGATTCAGGTAGATGAGACAATGATGGTTGGGGGTGGCGGCGGGTTCGGTGGGGGGGCGTGGGTCAGGAGTTGCGACAGGGCGTGGTCAGCAAAACAATTTGGCAGAACAGGGAGAGTTTAGGAGAGGTTAAGGAGATGAGACAAGGGTAGGGCCCCTTTAGGTGTGTGGGGGGATGACTGGGGACGAGGGGGTCCCTACACCTGGGGTGAAGGTGATGGGGTGTGGGGAAGGGGGTGTGAGCACCTGGAGAACAAGAGGTGAGACCACCACCGATCATCCAGCTGCTACTGGTCCTGTCTTCTCTCTCCCCTCTCCCATCCCCTGACCCCACACCCACTTCTCCCCTCTCTCTCTCTCTCTCTCCACTCCTGTCTTTCCCACCTTCACCCCTCTCCCACTCCTATCCCCTTCCCCTCTCTTCTCATGCCCCTCCTCACTCCCTGTCCTCTCCCCTCTTCCCTCCAGTCCCCCCTCCCTCCCTTCCCGTTCCCCTGCCTCCTCCCATCTCTTCTCTCTCCCATCCCCTCCCCTCTCTCTCCACCATCCTGACCTAAAGTAATCTTTGTCACCCACCACCTTAAACACCTCCCCCTCCATTTTTGATCATTCGCACATCCACCATCACGCACTGACCTTTCTGCCAAAGAGGTTCTGAGCAAGAAATGGTCATCCCTCACTGTCCAGCAGGATGGCTCAGTGGTCACCACTGCGGCTCACAGTGTCCAGGACCTGGGTTTGATCCCAGTCTTGGGTGACAGCCTGCGTGGAGTTTGCACATTCTCCCTGTGTCTGTGTGGGTTACCGTTGAGTGCTCTGGTTTCCTCCCACAGTCCAAAGATGTGCAGGTCAGGTGGATTAGCCATGGGAAATTGTCCATAATTTCCCAGGATCTGCAGCCTAGGTGAATTAGCCATGGGAAATGTGGGATTATGGGAATAAATAGGGTGGGATGCTCTTTAGAGGGTTTGTCAAGGCTCAATGGGCCGAATGGCTCTATCTGCACTGTCAGGGTCCAATGAGTACTGCAGCTAGTGCTGTAATAAGGGAATTCTGCTTCTCTCTATAGGAATTTCTGTTTACTTAATTCTGAACAATGTAACTTATATTGGAAAATTTAGGTCAGGTTTTAACAGTTCCTGAAAGAAGAGAAGTTTTGAGAAATGACTGTTCTGTATATTGTGTTTTTACTTTGTGAATACTTTTTTTTCTTTTGAAGGGAGAAGGTTAGTGTTGGCAGTTTCCCAGCAGAAAACAATACATGGAACAATTTCTGGATCTGTGCTACTACCCATGAAGCAAAACATCAGTCACCCAAATGAAGTGTTTAGTTTGGAGTGGAGAGTAATTCAGAACAAGACAGAAAGATCTATCCTCATATTTTCACCCAGTTCTCCCATCCCATATATCTCAGAATCTTATAAAAACCGAGTGAATTTCTCCCACTCCAAGTCTGAATTATTGCTGAAAAATATCCAGCTGAGTGATGAAGGGATATATGAACTCGAAGCAACGACATCAGATGGAAAATCTACAAAATATGCTGTCATGTTAACAGTTAATGGTAAATTCATTTCACTTCTTTGAATAATCTCAATGGCTGACTCATATTGGAAATATCCCACGTTTGTAAATTTCTGCGCTGTTGGCAGAGTTTATGGTGATAGCTGGCAGGATAGACAGACCACACAGAATGACAAAACCGTTATAGCATTAAGAGAGATCATTCAGCCCCATGTCATGTCTGCGTTTGTCACCTACAAGAGTAACTTATGTCTTGTCATTCCCCCCTTCTCTCATGGTGTGGTGTGTTTTCTCTGTCGCAACCCACTGGTGAAATTGTGCTGATACTCAAACCCACTACTTCTGGGATCATTACAAACCTTCACCCAGAGAGTGGAAAGCCTGCAACATTCTCTGGCACAGAAAGAGGTTGAGCGAAAACATTAAGGATTTAGAAACAAAAACAGAAATTGGTAGAACAGCTGAGTAGGTCTGGCAGCATCTATGGAGAGAAATCAGAGTTAACATTTTGGGTCGAGTGACCCTTTCTGAGAACTCAACCCGAAATGTTAACTCTGATTTGTCTCCACAGATGCTGCCAGGCATGCTAAGCTCTTCCAGCAATTTCTGTTTGTGTTTCTGATTTACAGCATCCACTGTTTATCTGTTTTTAACTTATTAAGGATTCAGATATGGTTCTAAGGGTTAAAGGGATCAAGGGTTTGGGGAGAAAGCAGGAACAGGATACTGAGTTTGATGATCAGTTATGATCATATTGAAAAATGGAGCAGGCTCAAGGGGCTGAATGGCTTACTCCTACGCCTACTTACTATGTGTCTATAACTGGAAACAATAACTCTGTTTCTCTCACCACAGATGTTGCCAGACACGGTTAAGTTTCTCCAGCAATGTCTGTGTTTATTACGACAGGGATCACGGAGATGAGTAGTCGGGCCTCCATTATTTATGGTCTATCTTAATGACCTAAAGTCATAGAGTCATTCAGCATGGAAACAAAACCTTTAGTCCAACTCGTCCAAGTCTGCCAGATATCCGAAACTGAACTAATCCCGTTTCTCTGTGTTTGGCCAATATACCTCTAAACCCTTTCTATTCATGTGTCTGTCCAAATGTCTTTTAAGTGTCTTTTAAATGCTGTAACTGTACCTGTATCTACCACTTCCTCTGGCAGTTCATTCCATATATGCACACCCCTTGTGTGAAAATGCTGCCTAGCAGATCCCTTTTAAATCTTTCTCCTCTCACCTTAAAACTATGCTCTCTAGTTTTTAATTCCCCTACCCCATGGAAGAGACCTTTGCTATTCACACTATAGATACCCCTCATGATTTTATAAATCTCTACAATTGTGTGAGGATGGTGAGGCCTCTTCTGGAGTTCTGTGTCCAGTTCTGGTCTCCCTGTTATAGGAAGGACAGTGACCTTCCAAAATGGCCTCATTAATGTCCAATGCAGCGAAAACATGATGTTGCCAACTCCTATACTCAATGCTCTGAACAATGAAGGCAGCACACCAAATGCCTTCTTCACCACACTGAGCCACTAGGTCTCTCTGTTAGACAACACTCCCCAGGGCCCTACCATTAACTGTGTAAATCCTGCCTGGTTTGTCTTACCATTGAATGAAGGAACTGACTGTATTGTTGTCAAATTTGCTGACAGTTTTAAGGAAAATAAGTTGTGAGGAGGAAACAAAGCGCCTGAAATGGGTTAAACAATCATCTGTTGGTATAGAATTGGAATATTGCTGAAAAGTGAGAAGCATTGTTAAAGATTTTTGTATTGCACTTCCCTGAGGTGTGTCGGATAGTGGGACTGTCACTGGACAAGTATTCCCAGGACCCATGCTAATGCTTTGGAGAACATAGCTACAAATTTCAAGGTCTGAAATCCTGAGATCAATCTTGTGCTGTTGGTGACGATTCATGAACATGGGTCCATATGGCTCACGAAAGCATCCCC
Organism: Rhincodon typus; assembly: GCF_021869965.1. Taxonomy (NCBI): domain Eukaryota; kingdom Metazoa; phylum Chordata; class Chondrichthyes; order Orectolobiformes; family Rhincodontidae; genus Rhincodon; species Rhincodon typus. The sequence continues at coordinate 25,033,649 of NC_063366.1, read as the reverse complement.
AAATCTCCACATGTTACAAGATGTGCATTCCACTTGGCTAAGCTGTTCAGTCATGCCTTAACGTTAAATACCTAAGTTACTTCACTTATTTTATCTTTCATCACATTCATTTACTTTAACTGACTTTAAAAATAACTCTGGTGCTACTGACCATAGACTGGAGATTAGTAGCAAGTCGAAATACTTCACCCTTACTCACAAATCAGTTCCCTCCTTATGCCTATAAATTCTCCCAGTGCTCTTTTAGAAATTCCTATTGTTTAAAATCACGGAGTTGTAACAACAGCCAATAACTCTGAAATTTCTTGGCATGGCATTCAGACATTTTATCAAAACTCTTGTCCAGCAGCCCAAGACACAAGTTCCATCACAAGCCACCATCAGTCATTGTTCCTCTGTCACTCCCTTTCCAATCCAGCTGGACAAATACTGACCACACCTGGTAGCCAAACAGTCCTTCAAAGCACTTCAACCTGTCCAGATATTATTGGTGATCAGTCCAGTTTAGGATCAAAATTCTTGTCACTTGCTGGTCAGAGTTTCAGAATTCACCAGACATCACCCATCAGTCCCATTATGGCTCCCTCAATGTAGCCAAGATTCATTGTCTTGAGCTCAATGGACCTCTGAGAGAGGCTGGTTCCATCAGTGTCTAGATTGCAATTAGTTCTTCCTGCAAATTGGTATCATTTAACTCTAAAAACTAACTGTCAGGCCAAAAAGATTAGGCAGTAATTATAATCTCATTTTCCAGTCAAAAATTCTGCAGCATTGGAATAAGTTATTTCCTACTGACTGGAATGAAGGTGAACGTCACTAGGTTAACAAGTCATAAATCCCTTAGTTCCTGTTTGGGTGGCTTCAGTTCTAGAGTTAGTGTTTACCAGGTTGAGGTAGTCTGGAATATTTTGCTCCTTACACTTCTGAATTAAACTTTTGACTTCATATTCACAGTTGCTGTCTCTATTCCACGCATTGAGGTCTTTCCTGAGGTTCCTCAGATGGGGAACAATGTCACTCTGCAATGCTCCGTTCTAGAGGGGAACTTGGTCCATTACAGCTGGTACAGATGTGAACAATCTCTGTATGATGGTAAAAATTATCGTCTGTCCCACGACAATCGCTCCTTGACTCTACTGAACATACAGGAAAGTGAAGTTGGCACTTACAGATGCCAGGCAAGGAACCACATCAGTGTCAAACACAGAGACTTTGTGCTTCAGATATGTAGTAAGTATATTTCCCGAATCATTCAGATCTGATCGATCTCAGCAAGTCAAAATATTGTGGTTCTTCCATCATCCTCAAAGCATCGAGCAATATTTATTGCAATCACAAACATCTTCCTTCATACTTTATTCAATAAATGACATAGGTAAGGAAAGAGTGTGAATAGGATTTAAGAAATCTACGAAGTGATAGAGATGGGTTCAGTGAGCAGGCAAAGATCTGGAAAATGGACTACGATGTGGGAAAATGTGAAATTATCCATTCTGGCAGAAGAGTAAAGAAGAACCATATTATCTAAATGGTGAGAGATTGCAAGGCTCTGAGATGCAAAGGGATCTGAGTATCCCAGTTGAAGAAACACAGAAAGTTAGTGTGCAGGTACAGTGAGTAATCAAAAAAGATCATAAAATGTACTGATCTATTGTGAGGGGAACTGATAACGGGAATAGGAAGGTGGTGCTTCAGTTATATGGGGTAATAGTGAGACCGTGTCTACACAGATACTGTGGACAGCAGCAGTTTTCAACTAGTCATAAATTGAGTCGGAGAACGCATGGATCGGTATCCAGGCAATTGCATACCTTGGAAAGTCCACCTACATCTGCTTTGGAACAGTTAAATTGCTTAGCAACATCCAAATCAGAACCAATCAATATGGTTAAATGGTCACACGCTTCTAATGGCGTTTGATACTTGGTGCGGCCATTTCAGTGATTGTAGAACCAGTCTTTAACAAAATTTGCTCTGGACTCCAACCTTTACATTTGTGCAAGACCACAACTAGATTGAGAACCTATACTGGGGAACGTTTACAGATTAAGGGAACAACTTTCGTTCCAGTCTGTTATGACAAGTTACCACTGACTGTCATAAAAGGCTCAAGCCCAAGCTTGGTGTGATGAAATTGGTTGAGAAAGATTCACCTAGATTGGCTCAATGTTTCTTGATTAGAAAATAGCTGCCTGAGTGACGTCCAAATTATATACCAGAATGGTTTTTAGTAAGGTGTAGGGAAGATCAAAGGAGCAAAGGCCACTTTGCCTGTTGGCCAGGAAGCAAACCTATGATTCTGCAAGGCCTACTCAATGTTATTTGCTTTACAGGCAAAGTAGAGGCAGAAATCAGGAGGCTGGAAAGTGAAGGAATCATCAAATCAGTCCCAGATTTTACAGAATGGGCAGCACCGGTCGTACTGAATGTGAAGCTCGATGGGTTGGTTTGTCTTTGTGGGGATTTTAATCAAACAACAAACCACTTTTCGCAGCTGAATAAATAAGTACCCAATGCCTTGCATAGACGATTTATATGCAAAGCTGGCAGGGGTGCTGTCCTTCATAAAGCTGGACATGAGCCATGCATATTTGCAATTGTAGGGTTAGATGATGATCTGCAGAAGTATGCTACAATTAATACCCATAAGGGCTTGTACCAAAATATGAGACTGCTATCTGAGGTATTGTCAGCCTGTGCAATATTTCAACAGACAGTGTAGAACATTTTACAAGGTGTACCCCAAGTCGCCATTTTTCTGATGTGCTAACAACTGGGAAGATCCATAAGGAGCACTTACAGAACTTGGACATATTCCTTAGATGTTTCTCCCAGGTGGGCGTACACCTTAGGAGGGAAAAATGTGTGTTCCAGGCACCCCCAGTGACTTACTTCAGCTACAGAGTCGACAACACCAGGTCACACCTATTGAAAGGTAAAGTGAGGGAGATCAAAAGGGACCCCTGCTCCAACGTCTGTACTAGAGCTTAGGTCTTTCCTTCGGCTGGTGAATATATTATGGAAAGTTCAGATATAACTTGGCCCACATCCTGGCACCTTTGCATCAACACTTAGAAAAGGATCAGCCTTGAAAATGATCACGCAGACAAGCTAGAGCTTTCAGGGAAGTGAAGAAACATTATCATCCTCTCAGGTATTGGCACACTATGATCCCAAGTGAGGTCTGGTATTGACATGTGATCCCTCTCCATATGGCATGGTACGGGGTAGGGTTAGCTCATCGGTGGCCTAATGGGGAGGTACGCCCAATAGCGTATGCATTGAGGCCTTGGGCTAATGCAGAGCGTAAATATGCCCAGATAAAAAAGGAAGGTTTGGCAGCCGTATTGGAGTCAGAAAGGTTCACCAATACCTTTATGAATGTAAATCTGTAATGATAACGGGTCGCAAACCCTTGCTAGGGCTACTTAAAGATGACAAGGCACTGTTGCCAACAATTTCAGGCCGAATTTAGCAGTGCGATCTAATACTAAGTGCGTATTCTTACAAGTTGGAACTCCATCCAGGAGGCAGAGTAACAAATGTGGATGCATTGAGCCACCTCCCACTGGCAGATACACCACTGGGGGGGTTCTGGATGTAATACTTTTTGGATAGTCAGTGTGGGCTTGTTGGGCTGAATGGCCTGCTTACACACTGTCGGAATTCTATGATTCTATCTTTTGCAAGACACAGACTTCCAGAAGTGTTGGTCACAGATAATGGGCCATTGTTTACCAGTAGGGAATTTGAGTATTTCCTAAAATTGAATGGCATTTGTGATATAAGGACAACCCCAAACCATCCATCATCCAACAGTCTAGAAGAAAGAGCAGTCCAAGCTTTGAAGGCAGGTTTAAAGAACAGCCCAGACGCCTTTGCCGCTTGAAGAGGAGAATGAATTTCTTCTGAGATGCTCTGGACGCAAGAGGTGAGCTACTGTGTGTTACATGCTGCCCATATCAGAGGCTGAGTTGGGACAAACCAGACCTGATGCTAAAATGCCCCAGAAGGTGCTAAAGAAAAAGAATTGCCCAATGCCCTCAGACTCAGAGGGGGAGGGAACTGGTGTTGGAATGTGGTCAGACTGATGGCCCTCATAGAATATGAGTTCCCCGACTGGGGCTGTAAGCCTGGTCCAATCAGGGAGCCCTGGCTGACAGACATAAACAGAAGTGTCAGAGATTCTGCTCACTCTGACAGCTGGCTCTGAGGAAGCAGGACTAGTGTCAAGGTCTCTCCACATGTAAATAAAGGATGCCTTAATGACATTTGACACTGCATTGGCAGGGTAATGTGATGACCTTTGACACTGCATTGGCAGGGTAATGTGGTGACCTTTGACACAGCATTGGCAGGGTAATGCGATGACCTGTGAAGGTGACCCTTGGTGTTGATGCTGCAATCAGAAGGGACTGAGTAATTTCCAAAAGACTAAAAGATATTGCAGTTGGAAAATGGCTTCAGTTTGAGTGCACTTTCAGATTAGAACTGGACAGAGTATCCAAGGTGAAGTGCTCATTCAGCAGAGGCTAACATCCTGCTTTGCTGAATTCTCCTGTTTCCTGGGCAGTGTTTAATGTTATATTCTTCGTTTCAGCAGCATCAACACCAGTCATTGCACGCTATGTGTACATTGGTTATGGAGGCTACCCTGGATACATTGGTTACATCCTCATCCTTGTGCTATGTTACCAGTGGATAAAAGAATTGCAGAAAAGGTCCAAGGACAATGGTATGTACATAGCCAGAAATAAGACACCAGCACAATACAAATCAAACACAGATATTGTTTGGTGTTGTTTGTGGCTAGAATCGAATACAACTGCAAAGGTGGATAGAAGAAACAGAAGGTGATGAAATTGGGTCAGTCAGTGATGCACTAACAGACACTGTTATAGTTTGGGATCAATCACTGTAATTATAACTGGTAGTTATGTAACTTTTAATTCTGTCAGTCACTATGTGCGTTGTATCAACACGGGTTCTTCTGTTCTTTCACGATATGCCATTAATTTTTGTCAATTTTATGTGCCAGATGTAATTTATGAAAACAGTAAACCAGTAAAGCAGAAGCTTTCAGTCACGGGGTCAGCAGAAACCAAGGTGTACAACATGCAAATGAGCAACAGACGGGGCAGATAAAGCCTGGTGAATCTGTACGGTGCCACAGCAGCAGTCTGTCTGAACAATACAACAGCAGAATACTGCAGCTTCTGGAGATCTGAAATGAAAACAGAAAGTGCAGCAGAAATTCAAAGCAAAAACATTATAAAACCGTAAGATATCAGAGCTGAAGTAGGTCATTCAGCCATTCAATGATATCATGGTTGATCTCAATCCACTTTCCTGCCTTTTGCCCAATACATTTTATTCCCTTCCTGATTACAATCTGTTTCTCTCAGTGCTGAATATACTTAATATCCCAACTTTGGCAGTCCCCTGCAGTAAAGAATTCCACAGATTCACTACTCTCTGAAAAGATATCCACCTCATCTGTATGAAATGGATGGCCCTTTATTTTGAAATGATGTCCTCTGGACCTAGACATTCCCTGCAAGACTCTCTCTGCATCTCTCCTGTCAAGTCACTTCAGAATCTTGTATGTTTCAATAAAGTCACTTCTCATTCTTCTAACTCCAATCAGTACTGGCCCAACCTACTCAATGTCTCCTCATAAGACAGTTCCTCCATACCTTCAGTTCAACAACTTCAGAAGTCTGTCTTCCATTTTGTTCACCCTTCGGAAATGAACTGCTTCTGAGTGTTTGGTTTCCTTGGGTTTGCTTTCAGCCAAGTTAACTCATAATCTGTCATTAACACCCACTAATCACACTCACTATAGACCGAACATTCTTCTCTACAACCACGACCACTTCCTTTACCTTTCCTCCTGTTACATCTGTAATATTTTATCTTGCTCGCCCTCTCATCTTCTCTGATCTTTCCTCCTGTTCCACTTACGCCTTACCACATTTTTCTACCGTATAAAACCCATTATTTTTCTACGTCTCTTCAGTTTTGAAGGAGATTTGTTTTGGATTCAAAACATTAATTCTGTTTCTGTCTCCACAGATGCTGTGGAATTTCTCGCATTTTCTGCAATGTATCTGATAACAATGTGCTAATTGAGATGTTGATGTTTAATTCATTATATTCGCCATGTGTTAGTGAGTATACTACAATCATTGGGAGATAGTTAGGAATTTAATTTCTCAGTGCTATGATTAGTGTAACCACATTTGATTTTTTATTTGTTAACACTGAACCAAGTAACTTCTACACAAAGAGATAAACAAAACTGTTCCAATTAACACAGCAACTAAAAACAAAAGATTTGAAAAATACAGGGGTATTTGATAATGTTTTTGTATCTGACTGTGACTGGATTTCACGCTCAAATCTGGAAACCACTCTGACACCAGATTTATAAATGTCAAAATGACTTCCCTTTTCTTCATGCCACCCCTTTGTAATCCCATCTCTGTGATTGTGAAAGCTGGAATTTCATTGACCTGTTCGATTATTATCTGTGCCAAACTGTAGTACTTTGTTGGACCATGTGACTGGAAACCAAGTCACTGAGGCTTTCTGTTGTTCCCAGCCTTTATAAAGAAGCAGAGAAGGATGGATGTTCAACCCATTGTCACATTTCTTTTGAAAAGCATCTCCACTAGCTCCACTTCTTTACCTTTCCCACACATCCCTTTTCAATTTCCCACAGGTCATCAGGTAATAAATTCCATCTTTGCCAAATTGAGATCCATTTGCTGAAGAATCTACTCAATCTCTTTATCTACCTTTATCAATGGCTACAATAGTCCCATCAACACTTCCGAAAACATCATTTAACCTTCAATCAGTGGCCAAATGAGAAATGTGGCTTGGCCTTCGACCTTGAGTTAATGAATACAGTAAATAGTTTGTGTTGATAGAGATTGGTGGGGGACACCACTTGTCACATTCTGGTAATTCAATACATACTTCTTAATAAATAGAAACTGAAAGAACTGCTAATGCTGTAAATCAGGAACAAAAACAGAAGTTGCTAGAAAAGCTCAGCAGATCTGCCAGCATCTGTGAAGAAAAATGTTCGGCAGAAGGGTCACCAGACCCAAAACATTAACTCTGATTTCTCTTCACAGATGCTGCTAGACCTGCTGAGATTTTCCAGCAACTTCTGTTTTTTGTTACATACTCATTACTATTACTTTCTGTCTCCTGTTAGTCAGCCAATTTCTTAAATAACTCATGCATAGAGTCCTACAGCACAGAGACAGGCCCTTTGGCCCAAACTGGTCCGTGCCAATCAAAATGTCCATCCACGCTAACCCCATTTCCCTGCACTTGGCCCACATCCTTCTAAACCTTTCCTATCCATATATTCAACCAAATGCCTTTTAAATATTGTTAAGATACCCACCTCAACCACTTCTGCTGGCAGCTCATTCCATACGCGTGCCACCCTCCGTGTAAAAAAGTTGCCCCTCAGGTTCCCATGTATTCTTTCCCATCTTACCTTAAACTGATCCTTCTAGTCCTCGATTCCCCAACACTGGGAAAAAGACTCAGGGCATTCACCCTATCCATGCCTCTCATGATCTTATACACTTCTATAAGATCCCCCGCCTCAGTCTCCTGCACTCTAAAGAAAAAAGTCCTAGCTTGTCCAACCTCTCCCTATAACCCAGTCCCTTGAGTCTTGGCAACATCCTTGTAAATTTCTTCTGCACTCTTTCCAGTTTAATAACATCCTTCCTATAGCAAGGTAACCAAAGCTAAACACAATACTCTAAGTGCGGCCTTACCAACATCCTGTACAACTGCAACATAACTTTGCAACTTCTGTACTCAATGCCCTGACAGTTAAAGGCCAGTGTGCCAAAACCCTTCTTCACTGCCCTGTCTACGTGTGATTTCACTCCCAGAGAACCATGTACCAGAACTCCAAGGTCCCTCTCTTCCACTAGACTCCTTAAGGCCCTACCATTCACCACGAAACTCCTACCTGGATTTGACTTTTCAAAATGTGACACCACACACTTATCTATATTAATTTCCATTTGCCATTTCTCAACCCACTTCCCCAGCTGGTCAAGATCCTGCTGCAATTTCTGATAACCTTCCTCACCATCCACGATACCACCTATTTTAGTGTCATCCGTCAACTTACTAATCATGCCTCGTATAATCTCATCCAAGTCAATGGTAAGATAACAAACAGGAATGGGCCCAGCACCGATCCCTGAGGCACACCACTAGTCACAGGCCTCCAGTCAAGCAAGCATCCTTCACTATTACCCTCTGCTTCCTACCATCAAGCCAATTGTGTATCCAATTTGTCAACTCTCCCCGGATTCCATGTGATCTAACCTTCCAGAGCAGCCTACCATGTGGAACCTTATCAAAGGCCTTACTGAAATCCATATCGACCACGTCTACTGCCCTGCACTTCAAAGAGCTCTAACAAATTTGTGAGGCATGATCTCCCACGCACAAAGCCACGCTGACTACTCTTAATCAAACCCTGTCTTTCCAAATGCATATATATCTTATCCCTCAGAATATTCTCAAGTAAGTTATCTACCACAGACATTAGACTTACTGGTCTATAATTCCCATGCTTTTCTTTGCAGCCCTTCTTGAATGAGGGCACAACATTTGCTACCCTCTAGATTTCCAGGACCTCACCCATGGCTAACGATGATGTAAATATATCAGCCAGGGCTTCTGCAATTTCTTCCCTAGCCTCTTGCAGGGTTCTTGCATATATCTGGTTAGGACCAGGAGATTTATTCACCTTCTTACATTCTAATACTTCCAACACCTCCTGTACTGTGATATGGATTGTGCAATACATTTCCAATTTTTGAACTCACAACTTTAGAAAAAAACCTCTTAGACGTACTTCACAGGACATTTTCCAGAAGTCCACATGCTGACAATCTACAGACAATCCAGTGTCCATTCACTGAGGCATGAAATTACAAATTAGAGGTAACATTACCATCGTCCTACCCAACCATAGGACTGCTCTCACATGAGGGAGAGAAACTGGTGATGGTTTAACCTGAAGGTCTCCATGCCTCAGGTGAGGGTTGAGAATGAGGGCCCTTCTGGTAAATTTGGCCAGTGTGGGAATTGAATCCAAGCTGCTCACATCACTCCACATCAGAGAGCAGCTATAGAGCCAACTGGGCTAACTAACTTCTGTGCAGGCCCCACATAAAAGGTTGGTTAACAAAATTCTGACTCACGGGGAATTGCAAACAAAATTAGGGAGATGTGGAAAAGGTTCTCTTCCAAACTGGAGGCTGACAATCAGTGGTATTCCCAAAGGTCAGTGCCGGGAGAAACGTGTTTTTATATATCACAAAATGAGGGGAAATCTCAAGATTTGCTGATGATGCCACCAGAGAGGAATAGCAATAAGCAAGATTATACTAATGGAGAACAGGGATATATTTGAGTGGCAAAAGGGCAGGCGAGTGGCAAATGGAATTTTAAACCTTTTACCAGACATGGGTGCTGCTGGCTGGCCAGTATTTATTGCCCATCTCTAGTTGCCCTTGAGAAGGTGGTAGTTAGTTGCCTTCTTGAAATGTTGCAAAAGAAGAGCATCCCACCTCAGCTCTTCTGTTTCTCAGAAATGTCTGTCTCTGGATTGATCGATGTACCTGCAGGCTGACCCAGTTTACTCTGACTGTCTTGTTGAACAGTGTCTGGAAGTTTGCTCAGTGACATGGCACCTGAGGAAAATGTAGGGGCTAAAATCCATGGGACATTTTGCTCATGTTTAGTATCTGTTAGACTGACAGCTGTTTGAAAATTCCACACTTATCCCTTTTGTTTGTCTTCAAGAATTAAGAGTTAATGGACAAAAGTGTTCATACTCCTAAAGTGAATCTCTACGAGAGAAATCTGTTTTTTCCCTTTTATCTTGTGTGTGTGTGTCTGTGTATGTGTGTGTCTTTGTGTGTGTCTGTGTATGTGTGTGTCTTTGTGTGTGTGTGTGTGTGTGTGTGTGTGTCTGTGTCTGTGTCTGTGTGTAGGTATGTGTATGTGTGTGTGTGGGTATGTGTGTGTTTTGGCTAATTTAGCGGAGTAAAAATTTATATTTTCATATTATAAATTAAGTGTATTAACCAGATTTGTATTGCCATTGAATATATTTTGTTTTATAATAAATCAATCATTTTGAAATGACTGAAAAACATTGTTAATGTATCTATTGGCTTTAAATCAAATACACAGAGTGATCTGCCATATCAGTTTGCCAATCAGCCAGTCCATTTGTGTTGTAGGTTAAAGGAGGATTGGTCTGACAGACAGAACAGTGGCAAATAGAATTTAACACTGAAAACTGGGGTGGGGTGATGCACTTTGGAAGAAGGAACAAGATAAGGGAGGACTCAATGAATTAGAAGACACTACCAAGAATAGAGGAACTGAGGGATCTTGGGGTGCTTGCCTACAAATCCATAAAGGTCGCAGGACACATTAATCGGGTGTTTATGAAACCTTGCGGGATGCTTGTCTTTATTAGACATGGCATAGATTATAAGAGGACGGAGTTCATGTTGCAGCTGTATAGAACTCTGGTTAGACAATAACAGGAGTACTCTGTGCTAGTATGGCACCACGCTATAGAAAGGACGTCACTGCACTACAGAAAGTGTGAAGGATGATGATAAATATTAGACAAATGAATGACATTAGAATGATCAACTTTGTAATATTGTTCATCATTCCAATAAAGATGAAGTTTATTAGAATGTAGAATAGTGTTGGATTGATGAGCAACATTAGAATGATAAGCTGTATTACAATAACGAACTAAATTAGAATGATGAACAATATTTGAATGAAAGAACTGTATTAGAATGATGGACAATATTCAGATGACTAAATTTATTGGAATGATAAGCTCTATTTGAATGATGAACAATGTCAACATCCAGTTGCACATCCTTCCTCCTTTTAGCCACATACTGCTCTCCTGAACTATTGCTGAGGTGCAATATCTGTTCTGGAATTCCTTTTTACAGCTCACTCATAACACAAGAAGTTTCTTTAATGAAGAATGGAATTGCATTTTATGAAAACATATTGTTTTTCATAATGTCTTCATCTTCTTGTGACTTTTATAATTTTGCTTGTCCTTCTCATCAAGTTTAATATTTTTAGCAAAGTCATTTTACACCAACATACGTTGGTAATCTATAGACATCAATAAGTTATAGTGAAGCGCATGTTCATATAAAAATGTTACTGGGAGTTTGTTTGGACACGTATCCTCTTGATCTCATTAGGGTTCTTTGTGTTGTTGCTCGTCCCATTCTTTTGAGAATTTTGAAATGCCTCGAAAAAGGAAAGCTAACGTGGATGTTGAATTACATGTTTTTCAAGACAAGTGCATTGATCATTCATCTCACATCAAGGAACATAGAATCACAGTATCACTGGACTGTCATGGCGCTGAAGAAGGCCATTAAGCCTATCATGCCTATACTGCTTCTGTTAGCTCGCGCGAATCTCCTGCCTTTTCCCCAAATCCCCGTATTCCATATCTATCCAAATAACTATTCAATGCCTCTCTTGAACATGCCTCCACCACAATTCCACACACTGCATTCTCAACCCTAACTACCATTTGCTCTGTGATAAATGTTTTTCTTATGCCCCCTTGCATTCATTGTACATCACTTTAAATCTACACCCCTCTCGTTCTTGTTCCTTTTCCAAGTGGGAACAGCTTCTCCCTCTCCTCCCTCCAATGTGTTCACATCTTTCCTATTAAGTGGCACCCACAGCTATACATAGCACTCCATCTGAGGTCTAACAACTGTCTTCAGTTCCTTCCTTCCACCATAAGGTCTGAAGTGGGAATGTTCACCAACAATTACACAATATTCAGCACCATTTGCAATTCCTCAGATACTGAAGAAGTCCATGCCTAAGTGTAGCAAGATCTTAGACTCACAACTGGAAAGTGGCATTGGCAACACACAAATGCCAGGCAATGACCATCTCCAATAAGAAATAATCTAACCACCACCCCTTGATATTCAATGATGTTACCATCCTGTATTATCAATATTCTGGGGATTATCACTGACCACAAACTGAACTGGACTAGCTATGTAAACACAGTGGCTACAACAGCAGATCAGAAACTAGGAGTTCTGCAGTGAGTAACTCTCCTCCTGTCTCCCCAAAGTTCCACCAGCTGCAAGACACAAGTCAAGAGTATGATGGAATACTCCCCACTTGCCTGGTTGAGTGCAGCTCCAAAATCTCAAGAAGTTTGATATCATCCAGGACAAAGCAAACCACTCGATTGGCATCACATCAGCAAGCATCTTGATAGAGGTGTACAAAATCTTGATAGAGGTGTACAAAACGATCAGAGGTATAGATAGAGTGGACAGCCAGAGACTTTTTCCTAGGGTGGAGGTAGCTATTATGAGGGGGCATAGTTTTAAAGTGAGTGGAGGTAGATATAGGGGAGACGGCAGAAGTAGGTTCTTTACTCTGAGAGTGGTTGGGGCGTGGAATGCATTGTCGGAGAGGGTAGTGGAGTCGGCCTCATTAGGGGCATTTAAGCGGCTATTAGATAGGCATAGGGATGATAGTATAACGTAAGGGTGGACGTTAGATAGACCTTAGGTTTAGGGCAAAAGTTTGGCACAACATCGTGGGCCGAAGGGCCTGTACTGTGCTGTACTGTTCTATGTTCTATCCACTTCCTCCACCACCGACACTCGGTAGCAGGAGCATGTACTATCCTACTAGATTTCCACTTGGCTCCATCTCTGCTCCCTCTGTCCCTGGGGGTCTGTCAAGAAAGCTCAGTCATAGCTCAAGGAACAGCAGCTCATCTCTAAATAAGGCAGTTCACAGCCTTTCAGACACAATGTTACATTCAGTAACATCATGCCATAGTTTGTGCCCATCATTCTATTTCCTTTCCTTTGCATGTTTTTGTCTTAAAGTGGTTGATCCCCTTTTTTGTCCTTGCTCTTAGGTAGCCTTTCTAGACATATTATTTGTTACATTATTTGTCGTATTCACTTTGGATTTGTCCCAGAAATTCTCCTGCTATTTAATGTGTTCCACACTGTCAAGGACTTTTCCTTTTTATCTAACATTCAAGTTCAGCAGATAATAGAGAAGATAAATGAAGTGTTGGCCTTTATTTCAAAGGGAATGGAGTATAAAATTAGGGATATTTTGCTAACATTAAACAAGGTACTAGTCAGACTACTGCTGGAATACAATGAACAGTTTTGGACCCTTTATCTAAGGAAAGAAATCCTGACAGTCCAGAGAAAGTTCACTCAACTGATCCCAGGTATAGAGGGACACACTGAGCAAAGGTTGAGTGGATTGGCCCTGGACACATTGGAGTTTAGAAGAATGAAAAGGGAAGACTTGAAAGGTTAGATGCAGAAAGGTTGTTTGACCTTGTGCAAGAGTCTAGGACCTGACAACATCATCTCAGAATAAGGTGTTACACATTTAATACAGAGATAGAACGTAGAACATTACAGCACAGTACAGGCCCTTCGGCCCACGATGTTGTGCCGACCTATTATCCTACTAAGGTCAATCTACCCTGCATTTTACTATCCTCCATCTGCCTATCCAAGATTTGTTTAAAGTCTCTAAAGTATCTGACTCCACTACCAGGGCCGGCAGCGCATTCCACTCTCTGAGTGAAAAACCTACCTCTGACATCTCCCCTATACCGTCCTCCAACCACCTTCAAATTATGCCCTCTCATAATAGTCATTTCAGCCCTGGGAAAAAATCTCTGACTATCCACTCTATCTATGCCTCTCATCATCTTGTACACCTCTATCAAGTCATCTCTCATCCTTCTTCACTCCAATGAGAAAAAAGCCCTAGCTCCCTCAAGCTTTCATCATAAGACCTGCCCTCCAGTCCAGGCAGCATCCTGGTAAATCTCCTCTGCACCCTCTCTAAAGATTCCACATCTTTCCTGTAATGAGGTGACCAGAACTTAACACAATATTCCAAGTAACCAGAGTTTTATAGAGCTGCAGCATAACCTCACAGCTCTTAAACTCAATTCCCCTGCCAATGAAAGCCAACACATCATATGCCTTCTTTACAACCCTATCACCTTGGGTCGCAACTTTGAGGGATCTGTGGACGTGGACCCCAAGATCCCTCTGTTCCTCCACACTGCCGAGAATCCTGCCTTTAACCCGGTATTCTGCATTCAAATTCGACCTTCCAAAATGAATCACTTCCCACTTTTCTGGGTTGAATTCCATCTGTCACTTCTTTGTTCAGCTCTGCATCCTGGCAATGTCCCGTTGCAACCTCCAACAGCCCTCCACACTGTCCACAACTCCACCAACCTTCATGTCATCGGAAAACTTACTAACCCACCCTTCGATTTCTTCATCCAAGTCATTTATAAAGATCACAAAGAGCAGAGATCCCAGAACAGATCCCTGCAGCACACCTCTGGTCTCCGAGCTCCAGGCTGAATACTCTCCATCTACTACCACCCTCTGTCTTCTATTGGACAGCCAGTTTTGTATCCAGACAGCCAAATTTCCCTGAATCCCATGCCTTCTTACTTTCTGAATGAGCTTACCATGTGGAACCTTATCAAATGCCATGCTAAAGTCCATATACACCATATCCACTGCTCTACCTTCATCAATGTGTTTTGTCACATCCTCAAAGAATTCAGTAAGGCTTGTGAGGCATGACCTGCCCCTCACAAAGCCATGCTGACTATTTCTAATCAAACTGTGCTTTTCCAAATAAACACAAATACTATCTCTCAGAATCCTCTCCAATAATTTGCCCACCACAGAAGTAAAACTGACCGGTCTGTAATTTCCAGGATTATCCCTATTCCCTTTCTTGAACAAAGGAATGATATTTGCCACCCTCCATTCTTCTGGCACTACTCCAGTGGACAGTGAGAACGCAAAGATCATCGCCAAAGGGGCAGCAATCTCTTCCCTCACGTCCCGTAGCAACCTTGGGTATATCCCGTCTGGCCCAGCGGACTTATCTATCCTCATGTTTTTCAAAATTTCTAGCACATCCTCCTTCCTAACAACAACCTGTTTGTGCATATGTTTCATGCTGTCCTCACAAACGCCAAGGTCCCTCTCACTGATGAATAATGAAGCAAGGTATTCATTAAGGACCTCCCCTACCTCCTCTGACTCTGCACACAAGTTCCCTCCACTGTCCCTGATTGGTCCTACCCTCACTCTGGCCATCCTCTTGTTCCTCACATAAGCTTAGGGAGCCTTGGGGTTTACCTTGATCCTACCCACCAAGGTTTTCTTATACCCACTTCTAGCTCTCCTGAGTCCATTTTTCAGTTCCATCCTGGCTACCTTGTAGCGGAGGAATTTCTTCTCTCAGAGGGAAGTGAATCTGTAGATTTCTGTACTGCAGATGGGCTGTCATAGTTGGTTTGATAACTGTATTCAAGGCTGAGATAGACTGATTCTTAATTAGTAAGGGAACCATGGATTTTGGGGAAAAGGCAGGAAAGTGGAGTTGAAGATTATCAGATCAGTCATGGAGTCACAGAGTCATTCAGCAAGGAAGAGACCCTTTGGCCAATGACCAGCGGGATACCGCAGTGATCAGTGCTAGGATCCCAGCTATTCACAATATATATTAATATTAATGATGAGGGAACTAAATGAAATATTTCCAAATTTGCAGACAGCACATAGTTAGGTGGGAGGGTGAGCTGTGAGGAGGATGCAAAGATGCTTCAGTGTGATTTGGACAAGCTGAGTAAGTGGGCAAATACAAGGCAGGTGCAGTATAATGTGGATAAAAGTGAGGTTTCCACAGAAACACAGGAAGACAGATTTTTATCTGAATGGCTACAAATTGAGACAGGAGAATGTGCAATGAGACCTGGGTGTGCTTGTACACCAGACACTTGGAAGTAAGCATGCAGTTGCAACAGGCAGTAAAAAAAACAAAAGGCATTTTGGCCTTCATAGCAAGATGATTTGAGTATAGAAGCAGGGACGGTCTTGCTGCAATTGTACAGATTCTTGGTGAGACCACACCTGGAATAGTGAATGAAGTTTTGGTCCCCTTTTCTGAGGAATGATGCTTTAGCTCTGGAAGGAATGCAACAAAGATTTACCAGACTGATTCCTGGGATGGCAGGACTGGCATGTGGATTGGATAGAATTATATTTATTGCAGTTCAGAAGAATAAGGAGGAGGCCTCATAGAAACCTGTAAAATTCTAGCAGGGCTAGACTGGGTAGAAGCAAGAAGGATGTTCTCGATGATGGGTATCCAGAACCAGAGGTGACAGCCTGAGGATACAGGGTAAATCATTTAGAATTGAGATGAGGTGAATTTTCTTCACTCAGAGAGCTGTGAACCTGTGAAATTCGTTACCACAGAAAACAATCAAGGGCAAAACATTGCATGATTTAAGAAGGAGTTCAATATTGCACCTGGGGCTAAAGGGATCAAATGATATGAGGGGAAAGCAGGAACAGGCTATGGAGTTGGAAGATCAGAAATTGCCGGTAGTGTCCAGGGATAGTGCAAGCCACATGGATTAGCCATGGCAAATGTATGGAGATTGGGTGGGGTGCCCTTTAAAGGATCAGCATCAACTCAATGGGCTGAATGGCCTCTTTCAGCACTGTCAGGGTTCTATGATTCTAATGATGGAGGGCAGAATGGCCTCATCCTGCTCTTATTCTCTATGTTTCTAAGTTACTTCTTCCGAAATGTATTGCCTCACGTTTATCAGGGTTAAATTCCATCTGCCACAGATCTGCCCACCTGACTAATCTGTCTATATCCTCCTGTAACCTGAGACCTTCTTCTTCACTGTCAACTACACGGCCAATATTTGAGACAACTACAAATGTACTTCTCCCTGCCCATGTTCTCATCGCTTTTGTTTACATATTTTACAAACAGCAACAGACCTAGCACCATAGGACATGACGAAGGGTTTCGGCCCAAAATGTTGACCTACATGCTCCTTGGATGCTGTCTGATCTGCTGTGCTCTTCCAGCCTCAAACCTATAGATCCCAAAAAAAACTTGTACACATTCTGCAGATTCATTTTCATGGGATCCGCTACCAATCTGATCTTCCCAGTCCAACTGCATCTTGAAGTGCCCCGTGATTTTTGTAATAGCGCCTTTTTTACATGCCTTTTCTATTCCCTGATTTATTTTCTTCCCCATATTCTGACTGCTGCTAGGAGGCCTGTGCACAATTCCCGTCAGGGTCATTTTTCCTTTGTGATTCCTCAACTCTACCCACACAGATTCCAGGCCTTCTGAATCTGTATCATTTCGTGCTATCAATTGAATTTCATTTTTTACTAACAAGGCAATTCTACCCCCTCTACCCAATTGCTTTCAATAGGATGTGTATCTTTGGGTATTTAGTTCCCAGCCCTGATCCCCTTGCAGCCATGTCTCTGCGATACCCACATCACATCCACCAATTTTAATCTGTGCTACTAGTTCATTTACATTGTTTTATATAACACCCTCAGTCCTAAGTTGACAGCCCCCTTCTCATAGTTATCTATTTATGTGCTGTGCCTGAAGTTAGATTCCTGACTTTTTCCATACTCTCTGCCCTTTTACTTGTTCTGAAATGTTAATAACCTCTCCTGAGCCCTCCCCACCCTTTAATTAGTTTAAAGTCCTTGTGACCTCAATTTGATCCATTATTCTGAATGCTTCATGCATTATGATACAAAGCCTTTAAGTTTGTTCTATTATTGAGTTTCCCTGCCCTTTAATGGTGCTTGATGAGTATGACATTTCCACACGCCCACCCCAGTTCACACCCAAATGTATGCCCATTTTACATCTTTTTTTCTCTTTCTCCACCACGAACAACCTTTTTGGCTTTTGCACTGGGCCACTATGCCATCTGCCTCCTTGCTGCTCTCACACCTCTGCAAAAATTATATGTTAAAAAAAGTCAAATTCTTTTCACTTCTGAAGTCGTGCTGAAATTGAAACATTAACTTTATTTCTGCTGCCAGACCTGCTGAGTTTCTCCAGCATTCCCCAGTGTTTGTTTTGCTCCTAGATACTGGTAGTTGATATAACATATCATCTGGTACTTTACCTTGTAACATTATGTTCTGGTATTTTATTTAAAATAATTGTCAAGGTGCGCATCATCTTCACTTTTGCTTTCTTTCACTCTTTTCACGGCTTTCAATTGGAAATGACTTCCGAGTTTTCTACGCGCTGTGAATATAAAGATTTTATTCCATCAGAGTTTGAACACAGTTGCTTCTTATTAAGGGAGTTCATTCTGACCACAATGGCAAAGTATGATTAAGAGGGCAGGCTGCTGTTAAATCCCTTCTCCCCTAAAACCTGTTTTTCTTGTATGGTTCTTGCTGTCACTAATGTCTGGAGTCAGCAGAGTGAAAAACCTGAGATAACAAGGTGTGGAGCTGGATGAACACAGCAGGCCAAGCAGCATCAGAGGAGCAGGAAGGCTGACGTTTCGGGCCTAGACCCTTCTTCAGAAAAATCTGTGAAAAACCTGCAGAGACTTAGGTTCATTGCCAATTTGTAAACGGTAGCCAGGGATACATGTTCTGTGGAGGAGTCACCGGACCTGAAAGGTTAACGATGATTTTTCTTCACAGATGCTGCCAGACCTGCTGAGTTTTTCCAGCAACTTCTGTTTTTGTTCCTGATACATGCTCTGTGTCTCTTTTGTTCGACATAGGCAAGATTCACCCATTCAATCATTTATAAAGGTGTGATTCAAATGCATTTCCCCAGAGCAGTAGCCTGAGCTTCTGGATTACTGATCCAGGGACAATATCACTTTGCGCTGCCTTCCCATTTTCTTGTTTCGTATTCATAGATCCCCAGTCAAAGCTTGTTAGCTACCAAAACTCACTGTTGTTGCTTTTTTGGTGTGTGTACATTCACTGAGCCTTTTTAGTGGCTATTGCTATAGTTCTTGCTATTTTTTTAACATTAAACTCCAATTTCTCCTTCTTTATTAAATCTGAAATCATCCTTTGCTAGTTTTTAAAATTTTTCCAATCTTGCAGGCTACCAATAATCTGTACAACAGTTAAATTGTTAAGGTAAGATGACCACCAATAAATTTAGAAGCTTTTTCAGTGAGATCCCAGGCGCAGTTTAGTGCACATTGTGTCGAATTGTTCCTGGGTCAGGAGCTGAGGTCCTGGTTTAGCTGGATGGGTGGAGATGGGGTTCAGGTGTTTGGACAAGGCTGGATATTGATACTAGGCTCAGGGATTAGAGGATGAGTTTTAGACTGGGGAATCGGATCTAAGGGCTGGGTTACTGGGTTGTGACAGGATGCTGGTCGTGCTGTTTTGAGGGATGTGGTGGGGATGGTATAGCTGAGATCCTGGCTTGGGTAAGAGCTGGTTTGGAAGTTCAAAACTATCTGCAGGGTTCACCCAAACATCAAGTATTTTTTTTGGTAAAGTTTTGAAAAATCTAGGATGGTAACAATTGGAGTTGACAGTTCGCCTCACTGAAGACAGAAGGAAGGTGGTTGACTAAGAACTGTGAAGCTGGGCTGAGGGCTAAAACCAGCAGCACATGCATCAATTCTGAAAACCCAAGGAGAACTTTCAAAATCAAACTCGTACAAGAAAAGTCATTTTCTGAAATATTGTCACGTCTGGTTGTTCGGCATTCAGCAACAATTGACAAATCTACAGCACCATTCACATCATAAAACCTCTCCAGGCCTTTCACAGCAGAATTCTCAACCGGCATTGAAATTGGGAGTCACTTAAGTGGAAGCTATGATGAACAGTGCAAATCTTCATCAAAGGGAGACATTTGCAGGACAGTCTGGAAGGAAAACTGGAATAGAGAGGAGTAGGAGGGGAATTCCAGGGGATCCAGGCAGCTGAAGGCATGGCTTGTAATGTTGGAACATGAGGATTTGGGGATGGTCAGGAGGTTAGAGATAAAGCAGCAGAGATCTTGGAGGATTGTGGGGTTGGATTATCCAGATAGGGAGGGCTAAGCTCAGACCAGGGTTTCAGCAGGAGACGGAATAAAGTAGGGGAGGGGATCATGGGGGAAGGAAATGAGTCATGGGGAAGTGATTGTAGGAGAGGCATGTGGAGATGGAGAAAATGGTTATGAGGTTGGGGGTGAAGGCTGATAATGTTGTAGAAGTGTCACCACACAGTAATCAGTCATAAAGGCCAACCAAACACGGAGCAATATGCTCACAAGGAAATCCATGAAGAGACATCCACTGTCTGCTCTGCACAGCTGGGCAAAGAATAGGAAGGCACACACTCTCAGAAAAGGGACCTTTCTCCCAATTTCTGCTCATATGTATGCATGAAAGAAAGAAAGAGAGCGTCTGTGCTCTCTAATAAGACCCTTCCAAAACGACATGGCTTTTTGAGAGGGGGACATCAGTTATAAGTCAGCATGACAAAATAAGAAGTACTTTGATAAGTAGGATAATCAAAGGTTACAGGAAGAAGGCACAAGAATGGAGTAAGGAGACATATCACTAATGAATGGTTGGGCAGACTTGATGGGCCAAATGGCTTAATTCTGCTCCTATATTTTACAGTCCTGTGTCGTATAATTCTTCCAGCCACATTTCCAGCAGGCGTCAGAGAGTAAGGGTCATAGCCTACACAGAGACACAAACTTTGAACTGTCTCTACTTTCTCACAAAATTATAATAAAATAAATCCGCATTCAAATCAAAATTAACAATAGCCTCAACAGATATCAGTGTGACATGTACTTACAGAGATGGATGTGGAAGAGTATAAATAATCCCAGGCTAGCAACGTACATTGTCACAGAGAGAATAATCTTCACAGCCAAAGCATGGTATGAAAATTTGCAAAATATCACTGTGTAGAAAGGAAGAGTAGGTTTGGTTACACAAAGGACTGTGCTACAAAAAGCAGATTGAAAGAAAATGGATTAAGAATTCCCCAAAAAAAAACCACTGCCTTACTGTGCACAAACAATAACCTTATGAAGAACCTTTCAAATAATCACCATTCCTAGACATCCACTAAGCATTGAGGAACCGTTCTGACACTGGATCAGAAAACCCTCATCGACACCAGGTCAGGGAAGTCTCCATAACCAGATCAGGAAACTGCTTAGCAGCATACAGTCATACAGCCGTAGATTAATACAGCAAGGAAACAAGCCCTTCAGCCCATACTGACCATGGTACCCACTCAGCTAGTTCCAATTGCTCACATTTGCTCCATAACCCTCCACACCTTCCCATCCATGTAGCTATCCAAATGTTTTTTAAACATTGCTATCGTACCTGCCTGAACCACTTTCTCTGGCAGCCCATTCCATATGCACCACTCTCTGCATAAAGAAGTTGCCCCTCAGGTCCTTCTTAAATCTTTTCCCTCTCACCTTTAAACCTATGCTCTCTGGTTTTCAATTCCCCATCCCTGGGAAAAAGACTATATGCATGAATTCCATCCATGCCCTTCATGATTTTATACACCTCAATAAGGCCACCCTTCATTCTCCTACATTCCGAGGAATAAAGTCCTATTCTGGCCAACCTCTCCCTATAACTCAGGCCTACTAGTCCTGGCAAAATCCTCATAAATCTTCTTTGCACACTTTCTTGTTTAACTATGCCTTTCCTATAACAGGTTGACCAAAACTGTACACAATGCTCCAAGTAGAGCCTTACCAACGACTTATACAACTGTAACATAAAATCCCAGCTCCTATACTCAATGCCTCAACCGATAAAGGCCAGCATGCTAAATGCCTTATTCACCACCCTGTCTACCTGTGATGCCACTTTCAATGAGCTATGTACTTGTAC
This sequence comes from Rhincodon typus, assembly GCF_021869965.1. Classification (NCBI taxonomy): domain Eukaryota; kingdom Metazoa; phylum Chordata; class Chondrichthyes; order Orectolobiformes; family Rhincodontidae; genus Rhincodon; species Rhincodon typus. The sequence goes on along the minus strand of NC_063366.1, from coordinate 25,011,772 downwards.
TCCTAGGTCCCTCTGTTCTAAAACACTCCTCAGGGCCTTGCCATTCACTGTATAAGTCCTACTTTGGTTTGACTTTCCAAAGTGCAACACCTCATACTTATCTGTATTGAATTGCCAATCCTCAGCCCACTTCCCCATCTGAACAAGATCCCTCTGTAATTTTTGAAAACATTCTCACTATCAACAATACCTCCTAATTTTATATCATCCGCAAACTTACTAACCATGCCTTGTACATTCACATCCAGATCATTTATGGCAATAAAAAATAACAAAGGTCCCAGCACCGATCCCTGTGGCACACCTCTAGTCATAGGCCTCCGGTTCAAGAATCAACCTTCAACTATCACCCTCTGCTTCCTACCATTGAGCCAGTTTTGAATCCAATTAGCTAGCTCTCCCTGGATCCCAAGTGACCTAACCTTCATCACTGGCCTACCGTGCAGGATTTTGTCAAATACTAAAGTCCATTCCGGCAACATCCACTGCCCTACCCTCATCCAACCTCTTGGTTACCTCTTTGGAAAACTCTAAAAGATTTGTCAGATATGACTTCCCACGCGCAAATCCATACTGACTATCCCTAATCAGACCTCGACTATTCAAATGTTGGTTGATCCTGTCCCTCAGCATTCTCTCCAATAATTGCCTACCACTGATGTCAGGCTCATTGACCTGTAGTTCCCTGGCTTGTCTTTGCTACCTTTCTTAAACAGTTGAAAAATATTAGCCACCATCCAGTCTTCTGGTTCTTCACCAGTGGCTAAAGATGAAGCAAAAATCTCTGTAAGGACCTCAGCAATTTCTACCTTAGCCTCCCACAATGTCTGAGAATGGACTTGATCAGGCCCAGAGGATTTATCCACCTTAATGCATTTTAAGGCTGCAAAAACCCTCCTCTCTGGTAATATGCATGCAGTTCAAAACATCCCCACTTGTTTCCCATATTTCCTTAGCATCCAAGATTCTCTCCTCAATAAACACTGAGGAGAACTATTCATTAAAAATCTCTGGCTATGCTGATCTTTAAGGGGATCTATTCTCTCCTTAGCCAACCTTTTACTCCTAATATAGCTATAGAATCAGGAAACTCCCAGGAAACTCCTGGGAATGACCCTGATTTTCTGGTTGTTTTGCCTTTCCATAAACCACCTTGTTCCCATCCTCACATTCCTATCCTTGGCCTGGTATATTGTTACAAAGAATCTCAAAGAAACTCAATGAACAACAGCTCATTTTCCACTTCAGCACTGTATGACATCTAGGATTCAATATTGAATTCTGTAAATGCAGAACCTGAATTCTTACGGTCTGTCCTCTATTTTTCCTATGCCCCTTCCACCTGCCCTCACCTCACTGTGGCCTTGTCTTGATTGTTTTTTTATTTACCCTGTTCTCAGTCAATCTCTCCCCTTCACCTTAATTCAGAATGATTTTATATCTCTTTTCCTCTTTCTCCATGATTAACAACCCCTTTATCTTTTGCACTGACTCTCTACACCATCTGCCCCTTGCTTTTCCTCTGCCTCTTGTCAAAATTATAAAAAAAACATCATTTTTCATCACCTTTCAGTTCTGAGGAAGAGTCATACTGGACTTGAAATATTAACTCCACAGATGCTGCTAGACCCACTGGGTTCCTCCAGCATTCTCTGTTTTGTTTCAGATTTCCAGTATCCATATTATGTGGCTTTTTAGAGTGGATTGGCCATGCTAAATTGCCCATTGTGTGTAGGCTAAGTGGGTTAGCCATGGGGAATGTGGAGTTACAGGGATAGGGTAGGGCAGTGGGCCTGGCTGGGATATTATTCAGATGGTTGGTATGAACTTGATGGGTTGAATGGCCTGTTTACACACTGTAGGGATTCTTTCTATAAGGGTTGTGAGCAAGGAGTGGGGTGGGGGTTGGGCAATCTAACATGTCTTTAGGTTTCTTGTACTTGGCCTTTCTTTTACAGTTTTGTCAGATACTTGTGCATCCCTCTGTCCTGGGAGGAGAAACTTCTGCACCAGTGTTGTCCAATACAGTTTCACCACTTGCCAAAGTTGCTGTGATGATTTGTAGATTCACCATGTGGCATAAAATATACCCCACATCACCAAAACAAAAACATGGTTGCTTGAAAATCATTTCGAGATTTTAAACTGACAATATCAAGACCATTGCTCTCACTCCCTGTGCCAAAGCAGCAGCTACAAAACCAACATTATGTTCTGGAAACGAAAACAGAAACTGCTGGAAAATCTCAGCAGCTCTGGCAGTATCTATAGAGAAAAAAGCAGAGTTAATGTTTCGGGTTCAGTGACCCTTCTTCAGAACAGTCACTATGTTGTCAGAGTTAATCTATTAATTGAGTGAAAATGATGAATCAAGTGATCTCTACTCCATTGACCTCTGCACTGTCCCTCTTTACCTGGTCACCAGGCATTTCCAAACACAGACATTGGATATGTGTGCAGCTCAAGGTGGTCATCTTGACAGCTCGCCTGTGAACACCAATTGAACCCCATTCCTTTCGCTCATCTCCTTCAACAGACCTATCAGGATGAAAGCCGAATACATTTGGACATAGTTGCATCACCCCAGCTGACAGGATTGGCAGCTGAGCAAAGCTGTCTTTCGCCCACGTATCTTAAATATTTTACAATAACTATCAATGGTCAGCTAAACAAAACTGAGCTCCTCATTTTACATCCCCTTTGTTATCAGATTTTCTGAGAACATTTTGAGAGTATGGTTTCTGTGTAGACACAGTATTCATATCTTGAACTGAACAGAACAGAATAACAGGGGCAAGACAACCCTTGTTCGCTTTGAATGGAAAAACTGAAGATATGGATTTTGGGATTCACCAGTTATTCTTCTTAAAATACTCACTATTCTGTTTTGATTTGAAAATCACGAGAACGTCACTCAGCATAACCAGAAATTCACATCCAAGGAATAATGTTCCCTTATCTGCCAGTCAATAAAATGACAGGAAAGTAAGTAAAAACCATGTTAAATAAACATTCGTACAGAAGATGGAATCACCAACCCCTACTCTACAATCAATGCCAATTCCTTCCAACCAATATGGTTCATCCCTTTTCCCTGAGATTTACCTGATTTGCATTACTGTTGCACCCTGTTTCATGTTCCAGAGCAGAATATTATTGAGGTATTTGGAAGCAGAATGGTGTAGGTCTCATAACATTTGCTATTTCTATGTTCCCAGTATCGCTGTGAGAATGTATGTGCTGCTCCTGGGAACGTTATAGGACCATTGCTTTTTCTGATGTATATAAATGATTTGGAGATGGGTATTGAAAACAAAATCACTAAACTTGCAGATGATACATGAAATAACTCCACAGAGGCTGGTACTCCCTCACCAAGTCACCTTTTATCTATACGTAGACAGTCCTTGACACTGACCCAGCTTTCTTAGAGTCAGCTCTCAGAGTGAACAGAACCTCTGACACTCCTAAACATAGAAACACAGAAGATAGGAGCAGGAGGAGGCCATTCAGCCCTTTGAGCCTGCTCCACCATTCATCAAGTTCATGGCTGATCATCCAACTCAATAGCCTAATCCTGCTTTCTCCCCATAATCTTTGATCCCATTTGCCCCAAGTGCTATATCTAGTCACCTCTTGAATACATTCAATGTTTTGGCATCAACTACTTCCTGTGATAATGAATTCCACAGGCTCACCACTCTTTGGTTGAAGAAATGTCTTCTCACCTCCGTCCTAAATGGTCTACCCCGAATCCTCATACTGTGACTCCTGGTTCTGGACACACCCACCATCGGGAACATCCTCCCTGCATCTACCCTGTCCAGTCCTGTTAGAATTTTATAAGTCTCTGTGAGATCCCCCTCATTTGTCTGAACTCCAGCGAAAACAATCCCAACCTAATCAATCTCTCCTCATATGTCAGCCCACCCTTCCCAGAATCAGCCTGGTAAACCTTCGCTGCACTCCCTCAAGAGCAAGAGCATCCTTCCTCAGAAAAGGAGACCGAAACTGCATACAATATTCTACGTGTGGCCTCACCAAGGCCCTGTATAACTGCAACAACACATCCCTGCTCCTGTACTCGAAACCTCTCGCAATGAAGGCCAACATACCATTTACCTTCTTTACCGCCTGCTGCACCTGCATGCTTCCCTTCAGTGACTGGTGCACAAGGACACCCAGATCCTTCCAAAATGAATAACCTCACGTTTATCCAAATTATACTGAATCTGCCATTTGCCCACTCACCCAACCTGACCAGATCATGCTGAAGGATCTCTGCATCCTTGTTACAGTTCACCCTCCCACCCAACTTGGTATCATCTGCAAACTTTGAGATGTTACATTTTGTTCCCTCATCCAAATCATTAATATATATTGTGAATAGCTGGGGTCCCAGCACTGAACCTGTGGCACCCCACTAGTTACTGCCTACCAATTTGAAAAGGATCCATTAATTCCTATTCTTTGTTTCCTCTTTGCTAACCTTTCTTTTATCCATCTCAATACACTTCCCCCAATCCCATACGCTTTAATCTTGCACAATAATATCTTATGCATCAGTAAGGGGAAGGTGCTGGAGAAACTGAAAGTTCTGAAGGTGGATTATTCATCTGAACCAGGTCGACTACACCCTAGAGTTCTGAAGGAGATAGGTGACGAGACAGTAGGCATTGGTGGTAATCTTTCAGAAATCACTGGAGTAGGGAAATCAGAGGACTGGAAATGGCTAATGTAATACCCCTGCTTAAGAAGGGAAGGTAGCGGAAGGAGGGAAGTTATATGGTGGTTAGCCTGACCTTGGTCATTGGTAAGATTTTAGAGTCTACTATTAAGGATGAGATTGCAGAAGTGCACGATAAAAATAGAGCAGAGTCAGCACAGCTTCAATAAGGGGAGGTCATGCCTGACAAATTTATTAGAATTCTTTGAGGAGGTATGAAGCAAATCAGACAAAGGAGAGCCAGGGAACATGATCGATTTGAATTTCCAGAATGCCTTTGACAATGTGCTACACAGGGAGCTGCTAAATAAGATGGGAGCCCATTGTGTTAGGGGTAAGATATTGCTAATGGATAGACAATTGGCTGACTGTCAGAAAGCAGAGAGTAAGATAAAGGGATCTTTTCCAGAATAACAGCCAGTGACTAGTGAAGTTCTACGGGGGTCAGTGTTGGGACCACAACTATTCATGTTATACCTTGACAAGCTGGATGAATGAACTGACAGCATTGTTGTTACATTTGCTGATGACACAACGTTAGGTGGAGGGGCAGGTAGTGTTGAGGAAGCAGGGGTGCTGTAAAAGAACTTGGGTAGGCTGGGAGAGTGGGCAATGAAGTGGCAGATGGAATACAATGTGGCAAAATGATACATTTTGATAGGAAGGATAAAGGCATACACTATTTTTTGGATGGGGAAAGGCTTTGGAAATCTGAAGCACAAAGGGACTTAGGAGTCTGAGTTCAGATTCAACTTAAAATGCAGGTTTAGTTGGTAGTTAGGAAGGCAAATACAAAGTTGACACCCAAGTAGGCCAGAACTTGTGAATTAATGATGGAAAGTCAAAAAAAGCAGACCAAGCATGTTTCATCCATCTTCACTATAGAGGCTAAGGTAAAATCCCAGAAATGGGAAATGTGGACTGACAAATGTCTGGGATCGTGGATTTCATCCTCCGGTCTAGTGAGATAGATGATGCATCAGTTTTCAGTTTCTAGAACTCTTTTGATTCATAATGAATGTAACTCTTTTATCAAAAAAGGAAGGGAGACAAAAAGCTACGGTCTTAATGTCTGTCATCGGAAAAATGTTTGAAACTCTTATTAATTTTTTTTTATTCATTCACGGGAATGGAAGACATGGGAATTAAAGACATTATAACAGGGCATTTGGATAAATTCAAGGGAATGAGGCTGAGCCAATATGGTTTTATGAAAAGAAAACTGTGCTTCACCAACAGAGATAACACGGTGTGGAGATGGTAGCACACTGCAGGCCAGGCAGCATCAGAGGAGCAGGAAAGTTAATGTTTTGGGTCGAGACCCTTCTTCAGAAATGTTTCACCAATCTATGGTTTCCCTGAGAGAAGGAATTTGTCCTGTGGATTAAGGGGAACTGGTGTATGTTCTGCATTTTCAATGACCATAAAGATGTAGGAATAGAAGTAGGCCATTCATCCCATTAACCCAACCTTAATAGTCCTCTGTCGTAAAGAATTCCACAGGTTCACGCCCAGCTGAGAGAAGACATTCTTCCTCAACTCTGTGTTAAATGGGCAACCCCTTCATCTGACATGTTGGCCTCTTATTCTAGACTCTCCCACAAGGGGAAACGACATCTCCACATCTCCCCTGTCAAGTTCCCTAAGAAACTTGTAATGTTTTAATCTGGTTGCCTCTTATTCTTCTAAACTCCAATGAGTACAGGCCCAGTCTACTCAACCTCTCCTTATCTGATAGTCCCTCCTTACCCAGGATCAGCCTCATGAACCTTCACTGGACTGTCTCCAGTCTATCTTTCCTTGTATAAGGGGCCCAAACTGTCCACAATATTGCAGCTTTAATTGAACTTATGTCTCCATTCTCCATTTTCCTTCAGGACTTTAGCCGAGATGGTGAATATTTTTGAGACGATGGTGGGAGACTGTCCACCTTTATTCCTGAAGCTGGCTATCCACTGCTGGGCTGTGTGTCTCAGGTGAAGTCTGCAGAATGGAGTTGGCTTACTGATTCATTGCATTGCCCTATCTTTAAAAATTGCCTGTTATTTATACATTAACTAAAATCTTTCATCTGTTCTGTATCAAACAATACTGGGGGTATCCCAACATATACTGTTGACAAGATGCATAACTCATGGCAATTCTCTGGAGCATGTTTCTTAATTGGGTATGTGTCATTTACCAAAATAAATCGCTTCACACTGCTCTGATTTCATCTGCCATTTGCCCACACCATCCGGCAGCCAGACCCCTTGATGTCTATCTCTATTCTTCTTCAAGTAGACAATTCTTCCAAAGTGGTGTGTCCTCCACAAACTTTGCAACATGCAGCGCCCATCACTCCCCACCCCAGCTGCTTCTGAGATTGGACTGTTAGTATTGATTGATAGAACCTGGGTCGAAAAGGCTGTTTCTGAGGCTGCTTGATAGTTTAAAACAGTTTCTAAAGAGAAACCTAAGCCAAGCAGTCTCTTTGTGAGTAATGCTGTAGCTGTAGAGCTTTCTGTTTGGAACCCTCTCAGAACAGACCTTTCAGCTGGAGCTGAGGAAGACAACCCACTGTTATAACCACGTCCAGAAACATGACTCTCTGAACTTACAGTAACTGGTCAGAAATGGAGACTGTTCAGTATGACGTCGCAGAAACAGGACCACAAGGTAGAAAGTCTTTAAAAAGTAGTGGATACTCCCAATGCATGAAGCAATCTTGTATCCCAGCACAAACCCTAGCAAAGTAACCACAGAATGGAGAATTCAGCTCAGTTTCTGCCAGATTATTCCAAGCACATTGCATTTCTATTATAATCTATTACAGGTAAAACCTTTGGTTAGAATGGCAGACTGTACAATGAAATTGAGACATGTTAACCTATAAACATGATCCTATTCCTTGCTGACAGAGTGACTTGAGTGAACCCGCACATTCAGACAGTACATTTAACATCAGGGAAAACCAAAATAACTGTAGATGCTGTAAATCAAGCACAAAAACAAAAGTTGTTGGGAAAGCTCAGCATCAGCACCAGAAAGGTCTGGCAGCATCTGTAAAGAAAAAAATCAGATTTAACATTTCGGTTCTGGTGACCCTTCTTCAGGACTGATGGTAGTTAGGTCCATATGCAGAAGATTGGGAGGGGGAGGGGGCAGCGGGTAAATGATAGATGGGGATAGACCCCAAAGGAAGAGAAGAATAGTCGGATAGACAAAGGAGTTGATAATGATCTGGCTAGAAGGGTGAATAGCTGTTAATGGGGACTGTTAGTGGCTAGCAATAGGTAGTGTGTAATGGCAGACTGTGATAATTCTGTGTGGGGGGTAGGGGGCTAGGACATGGGAGATTTCAGGCCCTAAAACGATTGAACTCGATATTGACTCTGGAGGGCTGCCCCCTCCCTATCTTCTGCATATAAACCAACGTTTTCCTAGCTGCCATCAATTCTGAGGAAGGGTCACTGAAATGTTAACTCTGATATTTTCTTCCCAGATGCTGCCAGACCTTACCAGCAACTTCTGTTTTTTGTTCCATTTAAAACGAGACACTGTAGAAGGAATTGCTGCACATTTAAAAGCGAGTTCAAAAAACTCATTGTCAGTCATGTTTACACTGCTGCGTTATTCAAGCAGTGGGCAAGGCTGTTGTAAATTAGGCAACACTACCAATTGAGATTCAGCCATCAACAGATGGGTGATTGAAATGTGAAGTTGTGAGCCATTGTGAATGTCACAGGCTTATCAGCCTGACATCAACACTCTAACTGGCTCCAGAAAACAATGAAAGTCTGAAGAAAGCTAATTGCTTGAGACACTCAAGGGATGAGCATCAGAAGAGCTCACAGATTACAAAGAGTTGAGGGATAACAGGAGATTTCACAGAGGTAATGAGGAAGGAGAGCCACACTCAGTTTATCCATAGAGATAGCCATCGGTCCAATCTCACACTCAATATATCCACAGACACTGCTCTAATCCTCACAGTCATGTTATTTTAAAATTAGAGTTATCTATTCTCTACCGTCTGGAATTCTGTCTCAGAGTCTGTGACAGAAGGATGCTTATTGTGTTACTGTGTCTTGTCTATCTATTTCATTGTCCTCACGGCCTATGCATTAATGAATTTAGTAATTTTTTTTTTTAAAGTTCTCTCTTGAAGAGACCTGCAGGTGTGGACTTACATGTTGCTTTGGCTCTGAACAGGGTCCTACCTTCATCTAAGGTTAAGATGACAAATGCAACAAGATGACAAACAAAGCTGAGTCCATGATAGATGAGCACCACTGAAGTCACCTGGAGCCAGTGTTTCTTCACTGTAACAGACAGAATTAGTGCAGTATACCATCAATGACGGATGTGAAATTTCACATTTAGGAATCAGAATTACCCTTAACCTGAGCAGGCTTGCTATTGGAACAAAATTAGTTGCATTACCTTGTTTCTTCTCCAAGGCTAAGAGTATGAATGTTGTCGAGATGAACGATATCAATGTACTAACCACAGCAACTACTGAGCTGACCAGAGCGTCTTCATACAGAAACAGTATCCCTAAAAAGATAAAAATAACCTTCATTTATCTCCTAACTCTCAATCACTTTGCAAATTTACACTGGAAGAAAAGACACTTAATATCTCATCAGGAAATAGGTCAACATGGGGAAGGTGGTGTGTTCAAGGTAATATCAACGTTCTGGAGAAATTAGTTTGAATTCCTTCAGGACAGACAGTGAAATTTAACTTCAAATAAAAAAACTGGGCTTTTAGAAGGAACTGGACTGATGGCCACCACGTACCAACTGTTAATTGTCATAAAAACCCATCTGGTTCATGACTGTCCTTCAGGATAGAAAATCTGCTGCGCTGACATGGCCTGGCCTACATGTGGCTCCAGACTGTCAGCCATGAGGCTAAATCAAAACTGCCCTCTGAATTTATTCAAATCACTTTAATGCCAGGAGTATTAGGGGTAAAACAGATGATTTAAGGGCATGGATTGACATGTAAAATTGCAATCTTGTTGCCATCACCAAGGGAGGGTCAGGAATGCCAACTCAACAGTCCTGTGCATAGGATCTTCAGGTAGACAGGGGAGGGTGGTATTATATGTCACTGATACTCAATCTGGTTCTCACTGCGGTACAGGATTGCAATAACAACAACTGCTCTATTCACAAAGTTTGTTGTTGACTTGCCAAAGTATTTGTCATGAAATACCTTCTGCTATAGTTTTTAGAGGGCTAATCTGAAGCATTGAATCCAGTATTTGATCTCCTCTTTGAGGAAGATGGGCTATGGTGTTACAATGCTCTTATATTTAATCATTTTGGAGAATAATTCTGGAGATATCTGGCTTAATTATATTTACAGAAGGTGAATGGACAAAACAGTTGGAATTTTCTCTTTTCAGGAAGACATTTCTTGAAATCACAGTTCCACGTAATAACTGCGATTGATTGCTTGAACTCAGTTCATGGAAAACATTGCACCATTTTTCTTAACAAGTGGGTTAATGACTAACCTTCTTGGACAGTGTTTGAACAGACCTGGAGATGGTTTTGGATCTTGTCGTTAGACAGAAACTTTCTGAAAGAAAGATGCATCCAGGTCAATTCTCCTGTATTCTGGAAAATTCCTTTACAAAACCAGTGATAAACCTAATTGTCCTCTTGGAGTGTGCCCAGAAAAGTTTGCAATTTCCAGTTTCCTGAACAAACTGCATTTGCAAAACTCCAACAGGCATTTACCTATTTTGGGGACACATGTGTGTACATGAGCCAGAATGCATAGAAAGGTGTCATTACTGGGGCAAGAGTGTTTGAAGTGATGAAAGAGTAGACCAGAGTATTGCAGAGGGAATGGTCCCTGCAGAATGTGAACAGTGGAGTGGAGGTTTTATGGAAGTTGTGAAAGTGCATTTAATGTCAAACCTCAGTGCTCTTGGGATCACCATAAGAGTTATTGATCCAATCAAAGCACACAATGTCCCCATTCACCTACCTGCTGGGGTCACATTCACAGAAAACACTAACCAGGTTCCTATACTTAATAAGGACGAGGAATTATCACAAATAAACATCTTCTAATCTCAAGTAAATGGCTATTAACTATAAACATGTGGCTGGTTAAACTACCAGTGAAAACTCTATCCTACTTTTACTCTGTCTCACTCCACCCCAACCCTATTGTAGGGAATCCTTGGCTGAGGACAGAGGAGGACATGTCAGAGGTACCCTTGGTGGAAGGTGGCACCATCAGAATAGATGCAACAGAGAAGGAGAAACTGGGAGAATGGAATGGAGTCCTTGCAGGAAGCAGGCTCTGAGGAGTCATAGATCCTGTTTCTCATGCACTGTAAATGCCGCTTTCCAATCTCCTCTGACAGGGCCTCCTTTTTGGACACTTGCCCTTTCACCTCCTCCCTGCTCACTGTCCAAAGCCCCAAACGCACCTTCCAGGTGAAGCAACATTTCACTCATATTTCTTCCAATCCAGTATATCGTATTTGCTGCTCACAATACAGACTATTTTACACAGGCAAGACCAAACACGGACTGGGTGCCTGTTTTGTAGAAGACATCCCCTCTCTCTGTAAGGATGGCCCAGACCTTCCATTTGCTTGTCATTTCAATAAACCACCTTGCTCCCATCTAACATTGCTGTCCTGGGTTGCTACCATGTTCCAACGTAGCTCAAAACTTGCTGGAGGAATAGCACCTCACTTTCCACTTGGGCACATTACAGTCTTCAGGACTCAACAACTTCGGAGTATGACCCATTTTCTTTATTTTGATTACCTCCTCATCCCTTTACCTTGTTTGTTCCAATCTGTTCCACTTAGTCCATCTTCCCCTTTGACAACAGCATAAAAAAGTGAGTTTGTCATGACCCTTCTCCAGAACTATTGTGGTTTTTACTTTATTTTTCTCCTTGTGGATGGAATAAGATGATTTCTGATGGTCCACTGGGTTTTTTGTTGAAAAAAAAACAGAAATGCTGACTACCACAGACTGACAGAGAGTCTTTGAATTAGAATGAAATCAACCCGGATCCAAATCTTTGCGAACCATCAGAAGTTCAGCCTTTTAGGGTTTATAAGGCAGTCAGAAATATTGGTACTCAGAAACATGATCAGAAACTGCTGTGGTAGGAGACCTACAGATCCTCACAATCACTAAAAAAAAAATAAAAACTAAGACCAGAAAGAGTTATGAGCTAACCACTTGCATAATGCCCAATTGTATTTTCTAATTCAGGTTTTCCAGCAATAAAAGACCATAAATCCTAAGTTATATATCTCTATAAGCTTTGCCCATCTTTTCTCTCAAATCAACTGACTTTTGTAAACGACTACTAAATCATAGCATTCATTGATATCCTTTCCAAAATAGAAACACACATGGCGAATGTTTTCAATCAAAAAATAACTGTCCAAACAGTTCAATATCTTCTGGTTTTCCACGTAGCCCTTAAGTATAAGTATGTATCCCAGTGATATATAATGTAAAAAGAGTGAAAAGTTGCTCATGTTGCTTGAAAAAACAGCAAGGCAGAATTGATTTTAAACAGCAAGAGGCTGAAAAATGAAAACTTTCAAAGCTTTTCAGTCAATTTTTCAAAAGTTATTCGTGTAATGTGGTTGTCTCTGGCCGGGCTCGGCATTTATTGCCCCGTCCCTAGTTGCCCCCTCGAGAAGTTGGTTGTAGTGCTGCCTTCTTGAACCACTGGAGTCCATGTGCTTTAGTTAGATCCACAATGCCCTAAGGGAGGAAATTCCAGGATTTTGACCCAGTGAAACTGAAGGAACAGCCATATATTTCCATGTCAGGATGGTGAGTGGCTCGGAGGAGAATTTGAAGGTGGCAGTGTTCACATATGTCTACTGCCCATGTCCTTCTAGATCAAAGTGGTTGGGGGTTTGGAAGGTGCTGTCTGAGGAGCCTTGGTGAATTTCTCAGTACATCTTGTAGATTGCATACATTATGGCCATTGTGTGTTGATAATGAAAGCTGTGAATAATAATCACACGAATCCAAATGATCCACAGGGATCTAGATTGCCCACACTAATCCAGAATGGGCACTATAATCCAGATTGCCCATGCTATAATCCAGAACGTCAACACTAATCCAGATTCCAGTCACCACATGTTATGAAGGATGTGATTGCATTAGAGATGGCACAGAGGAGATTTATCAGGATGTTTCCTGGGCTGCAGCTGTGAGGAAATATTAGGTAGGCTGGAATTGTTTTCCTTAGAGCAGCGAATGTTGAAAGGGGACCTGATAGAGATAGATGAGATTATGAGGGGCATAGAAAGAGCAGATAGGAAAGCATTATCTTTATTAGTAGAAGGGTCAATAATCAGGGAGTATAGATTTAAGGTAAAAGATAGAAGACTAGAAGTGTTAAGGAGAATGTTTTTATCCAGAGGGTGGTGAGAGTCTAGACTCACTGTCTGAAAGGGTAGTTGAGTCAGAAACTCTAGAAACATTGAAGCAATACTCAGATATTCACTTGCTTTGCTACGGGCCAATATCTGGAAAATGGGATTAGTGTAATCAGATACAGCCTTGTTCTGTGCTGTGGGCATTGATGAGACAATGAAGTGCCATCCTTAAGAGGAGAGACACTTCCTGTGAGTGAAGGAGATTTTGTCCATTTGGTTTTTGTCAAAGCTGGTCCTGGGGTCTTCATTGGACCTTCACACATTACAAAGATTAGCAGACAGTTTTGATCTCTCAGGCTTTCTCTCCCCACCACATGTCATTTATTAGAGATAATAGGAACTGCAGATGCTGGAGAATCTGAGATAACAAGATGTAGAGCTGGATGAACACAGCAGGTCAAGCAGCATCAGAGGAGC
>NC_063366.1:24982463-24997792 GCF_021869965.1 Rhincodon typus | reverse complement strand
CATGTCATTTATTATCTGGATTTGTCTTTGGCTGTCAGCCTTGAGCTTTCAAAATCAACACCGAGAATGCTGGAGAAACTCCTTCCTCTGAAGGACAGCTGGGCTAGGCAGTAAATGCCCATGTCCCAGAAGATGCCACCTTTCTATATTGATTTGATCTGGCGCGGTCACGATGACGCTCAGACCCTAATGATCTGGACACAGGAGAGCTGTACAGCTGACTTCGTTCCATTGCACCATGCTGGAATGAAGCTGGATCAGTGAAGATTTTCCAGCTTGCCTGTGTGTCTGAGTGCTCCTCAGTTAAGCTGTTTTCGAGCTAAGACATTAGCCTTCTTCCTGGTGTCCTTTGGGATCTCCAAAGTCTAAGTGTAGGCTGGATGCTCATCACCAATTGAACAGGGTGAAGTTGGGACCAGTAATCAATGGTGTTCTGCACGGATCACATGTTTTGCACCAGGAAGTGGAAGGTGATTTTATATTTGTTTGTCTGGGAGAGGATGGTTGTTTGAATGCAGCTACTGTGAGCACACATTCTCATGAGGATGACACCAGACATACTGATTTTTCTAACAGCCTTTCACTCAATGGCTCCTCTCCAGAACTCACAGTCATAGCTGACTTTGGGATTAATATCACCAACAACAATGGTTTCTTCACCTGTTGGGATTGTGTAAGGTTTGCAACAAGATCACAAAATAATAGCCTGCAGAGTCAAGGGTTTGGATGGGTCCAGTTCCTGTGGTCATAGATTAATAACGGGTGACCAGAAGGTGAGGTGTCATAACAAAACAATTCATTTATAGATTAAATATTATGGATTATAGATTTGGGTGACATGGCAACTCAGTGGTTAGTAATGTTGCTTCACAGCATTAGGAACCTCGGTTCAATTCCACACTCGGGCGACTATGCGGGTTTTCCCCTGGGTGCTACAGTTTCCGCCCACATTATAAGATGAGCACTTTAGGTTGATTGTCCATGCTACATTGCCGATAGTGTCCAGGGATGTGCAGGCTAGGTGGATTAGCCATGGGAAATGCAGAGTTACCAGGATAGGAAAGGGGGAGTTGGGACTGGGTGGGATGCTGTTTGGAGGGCTGATGTGGACTCGATGGGTCGAATGCCCTGCTTTCACTCTATAGGGGCTCTGTGATTCCATGACTACTTTTTAAATCAATCTATTGAGAAATGTTATAACACACCTCTAGAGCAGGTGGAACTTGAAACCAGGCCTTCTGGCTCAGAGGTAGGGACACTACCACAGTGCCATAGCAGACACTAAATGGCGCAATCTGGCAGTGTAGCCCAAGTCATATTTAGGATGGTGAAATACACACGATAAATACACTTTCTTTGCAGTGCATCAGGCTCTGCACGTGTATACAACACACACACACACACACACACACACACACACACACACAGAGTAATCTCAGTGTGAAAACCTACCATCTGCACTGAGGAAGACTGAGTTGCTGTGTAAACTGACATTGTTTTCCACAATACACGTGTAGAGGCCACAATCCGTGATGTTCATCTGATCAATAAACAATGCACTGCCATCAAATTCAATCCTTAAATGTGAGCCATTAGAAAGTTTCTTCTTATCTTTCTCCCACCAGATGGTATTTGCTTTTCCGACTTGCACAATGCATCGCAGTTCAACATGATTGAATACCTGGTCCGTATTCTGAATGATCTGTGGTGAGACCAGCTGTTCTATCGAAAAGGAAAGTGAGAAAGGTTATAAAATCCAATTGTATTCCTTGTCGATTACCAAGAGGAAATACCGTGACTTTAAAATGTAGAATGTTAAAATCCCAGGAGTGGGAATGATATACTCTAAGAAATCTGTCACAGCATCAGACCGCAATAATGCAGCCATAACTGGGATTGGGATGGGGTTGGGGAATGAGGGAATGAGAATAAGGATGGGACTGAGGATGCAAATTGGAATGGAGATAGAAATGGGAATGGGTATGTGGGTCGGGTTGGGAATGGTGGTGTGACTGGGGTTCGAAATTGGGATGAGATGCAAATGGGAGTGGAGACGGAGGTAGGAATGGGTATGTAGAATCATAGAATCCCTACAGTGTGGAAACAGGCCCTTCGGCCCAACAAGTCCACACCAAACCTCAGAGCATCCCACCCAGACCCATCCCCCTGTAACCCACCTAATCTATACATCCCTGAACACTATGGGCAATTTAGCATGGCCAATCTACCTAACCTGCACATCTTTGGACTGTGGGAGGAAACCGGAGCACCCGGAGGAAACCCATGCAGACACAGGGAGAATGTGCAAACTCCACACAGTCACCTGAGGGTGGAATCGAACCCTGGTCCCTGGTGCTGTGAGGCAGCAGTGCTAACCACTGAGCCACCATGCCAATGTAGTTCAGGATGGGACCAGAATGGCAGTGGGATTGGGGTTGGGAATGAGGTTGGAGGTGGGGTTGGAAATGGGGTAGCATTGGGGTTTGGAGTGGGGATAATGAAGGGTATAGGATGGGTATGGGGACAAGTATAAGATGGGGATGTGGATGGGACAGCAATAGGATAGAGATGGTCCTGGGATGGGGTGAGATGACAATGGCTTGGGATTTTACATGGATCCCTTATCTGATGACTGTCAAGGCCAGCCTTCAAGGAGCCGGTCCTACCACACACCAGGCAGGAAGCTGCAAAGATCTGTGTGGTCTGTGCTCTTGAGCACTGGTATCTGAGGGAGCTCACTGAAGTTCTCTCCATTCTCCTGTCATCTACTTGCCATTCCTCGTGGCAATAGTTGATATTCACAAGTATGGACACAATGGGCCAAACTACCTTCTGCTCCACCAGATGGTTCTGTGATGCTGTGTTAGGATCTCCACGTCATTTCTAACGAATCCTGAAAGTGAGATTTTGGGCCTTCCACTCCAGAACATCTTTTGTATGTGACTACTTCCTGTCTGACAAGTGACCCAAAACAAGGATGTCAATACATGTGAACAATTCAGTGAGCTCGGCCTTTCTGAGATCTGTAGCCTTCATGGCTTGGCTACGTCATACACACACTCACCTAGTGAGCATCCTTTTCAATGACAAGCAAAGCCTCACCTCAATTGATGGCAATTATAAACAAAAACAGAAATTGCTGGAAAAACTCAGCAGGTCTGGCAGCCTCTATGGAGAGAAAGCCAAGTTGATGTTTCCGGTCCTGTGACTCTTCTTCTGTTTTGTTTTTGATCTGTAGCATCTGTAGATCTCTGGGTCCTTTTGCCAGCAATTATATCCTTGTTTTAAAATGCCAATACAATTCCTTCCACAAATATAATCGTTCATTCAAGAATCTCACCTCTAAAATCATTTCTCAGCTTGGGAATCATTTTAACTTTAAATTTGCTGCAAAATTATACACCGAGCCACCTATAAGGTTCTTTCTGAGTCCATGTCAAAATAAATTTTTGAAACTTTTGAGTTGACAAGTCCTTGGGTTCTGATATATTTCGTCCTCAGATCTTAAAAGAAGCGGCTAGTGAGACAGTTAATGCATTGGTTTTAATTTTCTAAAACTCATCAGATTCAGGGAAAGCTCCTTTAGATTTGTTATTTTCCAATGTAACTTCTTTATTCAAAAAGGGAGGGAGACAAAGCAGGAAATGCAGTCTCGTTAGCTTAACATCTGTCATAAGGAAAATGTTAAAAAGTATTATCAACAAAATGATAACAGGGCACTTGGATAAGTTCCTGGTAATTAGGCAGAGCCAACATGTCTTTGTCAAAGGTAAATTATGTTTAACTAATTACCTTGATAAAGAGGAACCAGTGGATATATTGCATTTAGGTTTTCAAAAGGCATTTGATAAGATACCACATTAAACTTTATTGCAGACAATAAATGCTTGTGGTGTAGTGGGGTATCAATGGTCTGGATAGAAGATTCACTGTCTAACAGGAAGCAGACAGTTGGGAGAAATGAGTCTTTTCCAGGCTTACAGGATGCGCTGCAGAGGTTAGTGCTGAGGCCTCAATTCTACAATGTATACAAATAACCTGGATCAACGGACTGAAGGTATGAAAGTTACATTTGCTGGTGTCACAGAGACAGGTCAGAAAGTGAGTTATGAAGAGTGCATAAGGAATCTACAAAGGGATATCGATAAGTTCAGGGAGTGCACAAAGTTCTGGTACATGGAGTACCATGTGGGAAAATGTGAATTTATCATTTGGCAGAACGTAAAGAAAGAAGCGTATTGTCCAAACTGTGAGAGGTTACAGAGCTCTGCGATGCAGAGGGATCTCCGTGCCTTGGTTTGTGAATCACAGGTTAGTGTGCAGGCACAGAAGTAATGGAGGAAAGCTCGGAGAATGTCAGGGTTTACTGAGGGGAACTGAATGCGAGAACAGGAAGGTGGTGCTTCAGTTATACAGGGCCAAGGTGAGACCATATCTGGGGGACTGTGGACAGGACTAGTCTCCATACTTAGGGAAGGATGCTAATGTGCTGGAAGCAATTCAGAGAAGGGTTTACAGACTCATCCCTGGAATGAGTGATTGCTTTACGAGGAAACGTTAGACAGGGTTAGATCTGCATCCTCTGGAGTTCAGAAGAGTCAGAGGTGACTTAATTGAAACCTGAGATCCTTAGGAGACTTAGTTGGGCTGATGTCCTTTTGTGGGAGATGGTCATAGTTCAAATATAAGGGGTGCCCATCTGAAACAGAGATAAGGAACCAATATTCATTCTGTCTCTCTGTTTCTGATCCTCAGTATCTCTCTCTCTGTCTCTCTCTCTCTCTCTATCTCCCGCTCTCTGTTCCCGATCCTCAGTCTGTGTTTCTGTTAATACCCTGCTGTTGAGGGGTGCTTGACTTCATGTACTGTAAATGCAGACTAATTGAACAAAGAACAATACAGCACAGGTGCAGGCCATTCGGTCCACCCAGTCTGCACTGATATATGTTTTTCTAAACTAAAAACTTTTGACTCTATGCAGTCCATATCCACCTATTCCCTGTCTATTCATATATCTGTCCAGATCCCTCTTAAATGTTGCTTTTATATCTGCTTCCACTACCTCCTCTGGCAGCGCATTCCAGGCACTTACCATCCTCTGTGTAAAAAACTTGCCTCTGACATCTCCTTTAAACTTTCCCCCTTTTACCTTAAACCTATGTCCCCTAGTAATTGCCATTTCTACCCCGGGAAAAAAAGACTCCGACTATCCATGCCTCTCATAATTTTGTAAACTTCTATCAGGATGCTTACCTTGAACCTCCAGCTCCACATAGGAAAGTTGATCACCTTTTTCAAGTGTCTGAGTGTTTATTGGATTTAAAATTACTTCATAAATTCCACTGTCCACAGCTTGTAAATTACGCAACAGCAAAGACCCAGTGAAGACGTCAAATTCTGCACGGTGTTTGTAATAAGGGTTGAACCGCAGTCTGGATGGTGAATAGTGGACGATTGTTTTATGTGTTTGGGAATTGAGATAGATCCATCGAATAGAGTCTCGATTTTTGGGTTGATATCCAAAGAGAAGGATGGAGGAGCGCACCTTACGGATCATGTAGATCGGTTGGTTCACAGGATTAACTTTCAAAGATTCTGGAAGAGAGAAATTGTTTGAGATTAACACAAATGACCCTGGGTAAAAGGCCTTGAAGCAGATATATGATAGGTCTGTGTATAGTTGTTTGTTTGTTCTGGTGATGACGATGTCACTCTGTAGACCAGCATTTATTGCCCATCCCTCATCGTCCACAGTGCAGTTTGGAGTTAACCACGTTGTTGTGGGTCTAGAGTCACATGTGTTCCTGTTATGGACCAGATCAGATCCTCTCAATATATTTTAAGAAGGTAGATGTGAAGTGCTGTGTTCCAGATACTCGGTGTTAAGCAAAACCCAACTTATTTAAACACTATCGTTACAATACAAACAAACGAAAGAGGAACTTAGAAAACTTAACGTTTGAAAAACTTAACTGAATAATAGATACAATAACTATTACAATATAGTAAAATCCCATAAACACACACCTTGGCAAAAAGACAAATTCAGACACAAATTTTCACATGCAGTTCTCCAATCTAGGAGGAAAAATCATCAAGAGAAAATCCAGAGAAAGTAGCAACTAGGAGACATTCACTGAAGCTTCTAACACTTTTGAGAACCCAAAGGTTTCTGCTTTAAACTAAACCTAAAACTGAAAAAAAAACTAGAAAGCGTGGTCTGTGAGAGCTGGTCACACCCAGGCAGCTTCCATTGTTCCAACTTAAAAAAAAACCCTACGGCTTCACAAATTGCTTACTTTCTTAAATGTAACTTTACACCTTTGCCTTACGACCTCTCTTCAAAAAAAAAGGACAAAATGACCTTTTCAAGTGACAAAGTCAGAAATCACATGACACCAGGTTACAGTCCAACAGGTTTATTTGAAATTACGTAGTGCTGCTCCTTTGTCAGGTGAAAGGAATGACCTACGATCCCTTCATTTGTTACTCAGCCTGTTGACACTCCACTCACACCATTTGTACTATCTTTTGATACTCTCAATTACCTGTAATCATCTTGCAAAGATCTTTCCGTCTATAAATTCTGTGCCCACGCGCTTCCCTCCACTTCACTTGATGAAGGAGCAGCTCTCTGAAAGCTTGTGATTTCAAATAAACCTGTTGGACAATAACCCGATATTGCGTGACTTCTGATTATGTGCACACCAGTCCAACACCAGTACCTCCACATCATTGTTAAGGGAAGGTCATGTCTGACCAGTTTGATTGATATTTCAAAGAGATGACCACATATGTAAATGAAGGCAATGCTTTCAATGTAGTCAACTTGCCAGGCTTTTGATAAAGTCCTGCATGGGAGACTGATACTGAAGGTCAGAACCTGTGGGATCTAAGGAAAATTGGCAAATTGGATCCAGAAGGCTGAGGGGTGTTTTTCTGACTAGAAGCCTGTCCAGTGGGGTCCCACAAAGTTCAGCGTTGGGGTCCTTGCTGTTTGTGGTTAATATAAATAATTTAGAGTTGAATGTCAGTGGGTTGATCAGTATGTTCGCACATGATACAAAACTTGGTTGGGTGGTAAATAGTAAGAAGGATAGCCTTAGATTACAGGAGGATATAGGTGGGCTGGTTAGATGGGTTGATTCAATCTGGATCAATGTGAGGTGATGCACTTGGGCAGGACAATAAGACATGATGAACAGTAGGATCCTGGGAAGCACCAAGGATCAGAAGGAGCTTCATATGCGTGTCCATCTCTCCCATAAGGTAGCAAAACAGGTGGATAAAGTGGTTAATAAGGCATGTGGGATACTTGCCCTTATTAGTCAAAGCATACAATTTAAAAGCAGGAAGGTGATGCTGGGACTGTATAAGACATTGGTTAGGCCACAGTTAGAGTATTGTGTGCAGTTCTCAAATCCATATTATAGGAGGGATGTGATTGCACTGGCGGGGTGCAGAGGAGATTTAAAAGGATTTTACTTGGGCTGGAGAGTTCTTCATATGAAGTGCCATTAGATAGACTGGAGACAACAAGGTGCAGAGCTGGATGAACACAGCAGGCCAAGCAGCATCATAGGAGCAGAGAGGATAGACTGGAGTTGTTTTTCTTAGAGCAGAGGAGATTGAGAGGGGACATGATTGAGATGTATAAAATTATAGAGCCACAGACTGGAGTAGACTGAAAAAAAACATGTCCCCTACATGGAGGGAGCAATGACTAGGGACATAGATTTATGGTAAGGGACAGGGCGGTAGAGGGCAGAAACCTTCAAACTATTTATGAAAAGTAGAGAAGTGCATTTGCAATACCAAAGTATACAAGACTATGGGCCAAGTGCTGGAAAATGGGATTAGAATCATTAGGAGGTTGATTTTGACCACAGAGTCATAGAGTTATACAGCACGGAAACAGACCCTTCGGTCCAACCAGTCCATGCCAGACATAATCCCAAACTAAAGTAATCTCACCTGCCTACTCCTGACCCATATCCCTCCAAACCTTTCCTATTCATATGTCCATCCAAATGTCTTTTAAACATTGTAATTGTACCTGCATCCACCACTTCCTCAGGAAGTCCATTCCACACTTGAACCACCCTCTGTGTAAAAGAAATTTGCCTCTTATGTCTTTTTTAAATCTCTTCCCTCTCATCTCAAAAACGTGTCCCCTAGTCTTGAAATCCCCTATCTTCGGGAAAAGACAGCTACCATCAACTCTATCTATACCTCTCAACATTTTACAGGCTTCTATCAGGTCATCTCCCAACTTCCTACGCTCCAGTGAAAAATGCCCCAGCCTTTCCTGAAAACTTAAAACTTCCATACCTGGAAACTTCCTGGTAAGTCTCTGCTGAACCAGCAGATAGGATATTATCAACTGGGCATGGACTTGGTGGGCTGAAGGGCCATTTTCTGTGCTTTAATCTCTATGACTTGATGACCAAATGAGTCCTTCCCTAAAGGACATTATGAGCAAATGAGACGATAGATAGTGACATATAACACAGTTGTTCTTTAGCTGGAAACTGTGATTGGGATTTAGAAGATCAGTTTTAGCAAATCGCTTGGTACTGGCTCAGAAGAACAGATTCTGATCTTAAATATCAGATGGAAAATAATCTCTTTTCAAATGACTGTGACCGTTCAAGATATTATTCATCCTTCTGTTAAGAGATATTAGGAAACAGGTGGGATTAGAACCCAGGTCTTCAGGTCCAGAGGTAGGGACCCTACCAGAACGTCACAAGAACTCCTTGTGATTATTCACTTGACAATGCTCCAAAAAGTGTCACAGCTATTTCAAAGTTAGAGTTTAGCACACTACACAGGGAAGAGGGTTTATTCTGATAAGCACAGAGAGACCGAGCGAGAGAGAGACAGACACACGGGCAGTGAGGTCAGAGAGAAGAGGGTTCAAAGAGAGAGATGGAGAGAGTAGGAGGTCAAGGGGAAGGACAGTGAAATAATTCCAGAGGCAGAATCCCGTCACCAAGTCACCCTTTATTTACATATCAACAGTGTTTGACTATAGTACTGCTTCACTCAGAGTCAGGTACCAGAGTGTCAGCATCTCTGAGATTCATCCTTTCTATCTGGCAGCCAGGGCTCCCGTTTCGATCAGGCTAACAGCCCCAATCAGGGAACTCATATTCTATGAGGTCCAGCTGGTCTACTTCGTTACCGCACAGAATGACGAAAATAGAAACAGTGAGAGAGAGGGAGAGTGAGGAAAAGAGTCAGAGAGAGAAAGAGAAGGAAAATGGGAGATAGAGAGGGTGCACAGTCTGACGGAGAGACAGAGGAAGAGAGAGAAAGAAAGAGACGGGGAGAGAGTAGGAGGAAGGAAGGGATGGAGAGAGGAAGGCAGACAGATAGAAAGTACGGAGGAAATGAAGAACATTGTGAGGGAGAGAGAGAAAAAGAAAGGAAGTAAGAAGTGTGTGAGGGAGTGCGTGGGCATCGTGTGAGGGAGAGTGATAGTGATAGAGTGGGAGGGAGGAGAGAGCGAAACTGGGAGACAGGGCAAGACATTGTTTGAGAGGGAGTGGGTGGAAGAGAGCAAGGAAGAGAGACACAGACAATGGGACACAGAGAGATGGAGAGACGAACAGTGAGATAAAGGGAGTGGGAGAGAGTGAGAGTGGGAGAGAGGGACATGTAGAGTGCTTGGGAGACAGTGGACTATCTGAGGTGTCTACAACAAAGGGTCACAGTGTCAGGATGTGGGGAAGGTCATTTACAATAGAGATGAGATCTGTCTTTATTCAGAAGGTGGTGAACTTGTGGAATTCTTAAGCGCAAAAGGCTATGGAGGCCTAGTCAATTATATAAACATCTAGACACTCGAGGCATTGAGATGCATGAGGAAAGAGTGAGAGTACGACATTGAGATGGAAGATCAGTCAAGTTCGACTTGAATCGCGAAGCAGATTTGATGGACTGAATGGCCTACTCCTATATTCAATGTTGCTTTGTGTGAGAGAAAGAGACAAGGTGTGAGACATCGAGAAGAAGAGAGAAAGAGAGAGAGAGAGAGAAAAACCAGGATTATGGATAGAATGAAGTAGGAAACTCATCTTAGGATCAAAGGTGACAATAAAGTGGTGAACAGAGTGGGCTTCATGTCAGACGGTTGCCTTGGAGAGAACTGGAGTTGGCGCTAGGGGACACAGTTTGGAAAGATGACCAAAAACAGTGGCTTCCAGCTTCCTAATATTTACTTGGAGGAAATGTTTGCTCCTTCAGTCCTGCATGTTGGTTAAGCAGTCAGATTGTTTAGTAATAGCGAAGAGTCAAGAACAAAATGATGATAAGGATGAGATGGGCAATAATCGGTGTTTGTGTGAAAATTAGTGCTACGTTCTGATGTTGTTCACAGGTAGCAGGTATGAAACATGAAATTTGAGCAGACAGATGGCCCCCAAGATCATGAAACTGGGATTCTTTACTCCACTATTCATAACAAACACGGACTGAAATTGAGATTCATTTTGGAAGGCACAGTACATATATGGAATTAAGCTTGTGGTTTACATCTAATGCAGGAACTTGTGGAGACTGATGCAAGGTATTTATTCTAGACCTTTATCACTTCCTGGTTCTCCATTATTGTTTTGCCAGCCTCATTCTCTAAGAGAACTGTGTTCAGGTTTGTCTCTGTCAACCTTTTCATTAATTTAAAGGAACTGTTGTATCTGTCTTGATACTATTGAGTCATACAGTCATATAGTCACAGAGATATCCAAAACAGAAACAGACCCTTCCGTCCAACTCGTCCATGCTGACCAGATATCCTAAATAAATCTAGTCCCATTTACCAGCATTTGGCCCATATCCCTCTAACCTCTTCCTATTCATGTATCCATCCAGATGCCTTTAAATGTTGTAATTGTACCAGCCTCCACCACTTCCTCTGGCAGCTCATTTCATACACATATGACCCTCTGCATGAAAAAAATGCCCTTAGCTCCCTTTTATATCTTTGCCCTTTCACCTTAAATCAATGCTGTCTAGTTTTGGACTCCCCAACCCTGGGAAAAGACTTCAGCTATTTACCCTGTCTATGTCCCTTTTGATTTTGATTTTATGAACCTCTAAGGTCACCCCTCAGCCTCTGACGCTTCAGGGAAAATAGCCTCATTAGCCTATTAAGCCTCTCCCTAAAGCTCAAATCCTCCAATCCTGACAACATCTTTGTGAATCTTTTCTGAACTCTTTGAAGTTTCACAACATCTTTACGATAGCAGGGAGACTAGAATTGCTTGCAGTATTCCAAAAGTGGCCTAACCAATGTCCTGTAAAACCACAACATGACCTCCCAATGCCTATACTCAATGCATTGTCCAATAAAGGCAGGTGTACCGAACGCCTTCTTCACCATCCTGTCTACCTGCGACTCCAAAAGAGAGAAAAGTACAGCACAGGAAGAGGCCCTTCGGCCCTCCAAGCCTGTGCCGATCACCATGCTCTAACTAAACTAACTTACAAAACTTCTGCCCTTATTAGGTCCATATCCCTCTATTTCCTCCCTATTCATGTAACCATCCAGGTGCCTGCTTCCACCACCTCCTACAGGCTCCTATCACTCTCTGTGTGAAAAATGTCCTTCACACATCCCCTTCAACTTTCCCCCTCTCACCTTGAACCTGTGCCCCCTTGTATTTGAAACTTCAACCCTCTGTTGAAAAAAGCCTCTGACTATCCACCCTATCTATGCCTCACATAATTTTGTCGAACTCTATCAGGTCTCTTCTCAGCCACCATCCTTCCAGTGAAAACAATCCTAATCATTTTAATCTTTC
This sequence comes from Rhincodon typus, assembly GCF_021869965.1. Classification (NCBI taxonomy): domain Eukaryota; kingdom Metazoa; phylum Chordata; class Chondrichthyes; order Orectolobiformes; family Rhincodontidae; genus Rhincodon; species Rhincodon typus. The sequence continues at coordinate 24,985,985 of NC_063366.1, read as the reverse complement.
CTCATAGCCAATGCCCTCGAGACTGGGCAACATCCTAGTGAACCTTCTCTGCACTCTCTCCAAAGCTTCCATGTCCTGGTAATGTGGTGACCAAGCCTGCACACAATACTCCAAATCCAGCCTAACAAGGGTTTTATATAGCTGCAACATGGTCTGCCAACTCTTGTACTCCAGATGAAGGCAAGCATGCCATATGCCTTCTTAATAACTTTGGCCATATGTGTTGCCACTTTTAGAGAACTAAAAGACCTCGTAAGACCTTCCCTCCATTCCAGGCAACATCCTGGTAAATCTCCTCTGCACCTTTTCCACATCTTTTCCGTAATGAGGTGACCAGAACTGGACACAATACTCCAGATGTGGCCGAACCAGGCTTTTGTATAGCTGGAGCATAACTTCACGGCTCTTCAACTCAATCCCTCTATTAATGAAAGCTAACACACCATATGCCTTCTTAACAACTCTATCCACCTGGGTGGCAGGGATGAGGAGAAATTTCTTTTCTTTCTGACAGGGTAATGAATCTGTGGAATTCTTCACTGCAGAGGGCTAACAGGCTGGCTGGTTGACTCATGCATTTGGACACCTAGGTCCTTCTGCATCTCAGAGCTCTCCAATCATGCACCATTTAGATACAACACTTCCATTTGTATTCTTCCTGTTAATACGATAATTTCACATTTTCCCACGTTAATCTCCATTTGATGATCTTTGTCTATTCACTTACCTTATTGAAGTCTCAGCATTATTCTGATCTTGTAGCATCACAGAGATGTACGGCACAGAAACAGACTTGTCCATGCTGACCAGATATCCTGATCTTTTGACAAATAAATGTCCTCCCTGTCTTTGCGCCTAGTTCTATCAATGAGAATGGAATGAGTGAAAGCAGTCCCCAGCCAGATGGACATGGGTGATGAGGTAACTGCTGAGTCTAAAAGGACCTGGGAGAACCAATGACCCTGGTCACTGACACATTAGATATAGAACATAGAACATAGAACAGTACAGCACCATACAGGCCCTTCGGCCCACGATGTTGTGCCGACCTACTATCCTAATAAGATCAATCTACCCTGCATACCCTACATTTCACTATCCTCCATGTGTCTATCCAAGAGTCGTTTAAAAGTCTCTAAAGTATCTGAGTCCACTATCACTGCCGGCAGTGCATTCCACACAGATATGATTTGCAACGCTAACCCTAACACTAACTGTAACCCTAACCTGAAATATCAGAGTTCCCCTAAGACTGAGCCAGAGACTTGGTTCAGTTGCAGCACAGTTCATAGGATAATAGGTCGGCACAACATCGTGGGCCAAGGGCCTGTACGGTGCTGTACTGTTCTATGTTCTATATCTAATGTGTCAGTGACCAGGGTCACTGGTTCTTCCAGGTCCTTGCTTCCTCGAGGGTGACAGCACAAGAGATATCAACATCAACCATCACTCTCACCTTTGTTTGTAAAGGACGAATGTTGCAAAAGAGACACACTTTTTCCCTTCATTTGGTCAGGATGGAATCTTGAGGTTTTATTCTCTGCACTGATGTAGCCCCAGTGAATAACTTCAGTACTTTGGAGCTCATCACCTTCTGGAACCTCAGAAAGCAGCAAATGAGAAGGTTCATCTGCAAATGTGGTCCATGCAGTAATACCTGGAACAACAACATGACTTCACTTTAGTACTTCAGACCCACAGGCCTGCCCTACACTGCAGCCCAGTCCCAGACCCAGCCCCAGGCCCACACTATTACAGACTCCCAGATAACAGTCTAGTTTGTACAGTGTCTTTCTTGAACTTTTGTTAGATGGATGCCAACAGCGAGGAAGCACATTTGTACAGTAATACACCTCCATCCCAAAATTCCTCCTTTCATACAAAGTAGAAGAAAAAATAAATTGTGCGTTGTTAATTACACTGAGAGTTCTTCAAATTGCCTGCAATACACAGAGCTGTTCTCACGTGTTTCCAGTTTGTTAGTCTCATCAATATTTACTCATATATTGTATACAGTTTTGAACCATTATTAGTATCCTAATTTACACGTGTGTGTTGTCATTGCCTGTTCACCCTGTGATGAAGTGTCATTCCTGTCTCATTTATTGTTGCTGCAATGGAGCTCTAGACTGATGGTTTATCTGTAGTCTGTGCATACGGTGAGTTCCCATCTTCCTGATCGCAGCCTGCAATCTGCTCAGCTGGTGAGAGGTGCCTGCAGTTACAACACATTATCTCATTGTTCACTCCCACTGCTTATCATCGACATGACAACTGCTCTGTACAGGTCCAGATTTGCCACTTGGCCTGACTCTTGCTGAAGTTTGTATTTCCAGTGCTTATTCCTGGCAATGGTTTGACAGCTTTATCAAAATATAATTTGGTGTTTTGTCATTCACCTTGTTTCCTTTTTCTCTCATACTGCTGTTACTTCTGTTCTGTTTTTGGAAGGATGGTTCTGACACAGTGTGACACGAGTCTTTGGCATGGATTACTCTTCGTGCCTCTAGTAGATGCATTCATCTACTTGTAGATCACATTGTATACCTCTGTGTTGGATTTGCTTGATTTCTTTATGCTTACTTTGGTGATTTTCATTGCTGACTCATCCTTTTCATTTAATTGGGTATGGTGTGGAGATAATACAGTTGAATATCCCAATCCTTTATGAGAGAGCTGAATTCTTCACTGATGAACTGAGGACCATTGTTGCTCTTCACAAGATGATGAATTCCATCATGGCCCAAGTGTGCTTTCAGAGATTTTACAATCTCACCAGGAGTAGCTGATGTAAGTGAGTCTATCTCCCAGCAGTCAGGGGAGGAGTCTTTGGTGAAAAGATAATTAGTTCCTGAGAGAGTGCAGAGGTCAAACTTCAATATCATTGTATCAGCGGCCCTTTAGTTTGCACAGCTTAGTATTCATTGTAAGCGCTGCACTGGCTGATGTATTTGTTCACCTCATTGCTCAAATTTATCCAGCACAGCACTTCTCTTGCCTTCCTCACAATTGCTTCAATGCTTTAGTGCAATGGGTGAAGACGCTTTTCCTTCTCTCATGTAAAATATGTCTTCGTGAAATTTGAATTCATCTCTATATGCCTAATATGTTTTTGTAACTTCAGAACTGCCCTTCATGATGCTAGGACCAGCTTCTCCAAATTTCAAAGGTGGGCTGGCAGCCGGGGACAGAGTGGAGCATCCACGAGCGGTGAGTATTGTGGATAACACATATAGGGAGGTGATCACACCACAGGCGAAAACTCCCATTTCGATCCTCACTTACATGTGGCATTGGGAATAATCAGGAGATTACTGCTTCAGGGATCCTGTTTGTTCATTTTCCACTTACCTCACTGAATTCTATTTCAAAATCACATCCCTCTTCCTACATATGTTCCCAGTGCCATTGAGAACTGTGACCTTTGGCTTTTCATGCTCCTCCCAAACAGACCCAGACAGGGACGAGGCTCCTTACCCAGACACACCCAGACGGGGAGGAGGCTCCTCACCCAGACACACC
>NC_063366.1:24967474-24982453 GCF_021869965.1 Rhincodon typus | reverse complement strand
CACACCCAGACGGGGAGGAGGCTCCTCACCCAGACACACCCAGACGGCGAGGAGGCTCCTCACCCAGACACACCCAGACGGGGAGGAGGCTCCTTACCCAGACACACCCAGACGGGGAGGAGACGTCTCGTTGACATTTTCCTCATTTTTGCTCAAACAGTTCCCGTCTCCATGGAAACCACCAGAACCTGGGGGCGTGGCCTGAGGGTTGGGCGGGCCTTGGTCGAGGGGGTGGGGCCTGATGGGGCGGGGTCTAGTCGTTGGGGCGTGGCCTGTTGAGCGGCAGTGCCTCTGGTCTGTCGGATCAGAGAAGGGGCGGGTCTTGTGTCTCGTGTTGGTCTTGTCCTGCCGAGGGGTGTTTCTGGGGGCGTGGCCTGGGCCTGGGATCAGATCCCGGTCTGGGGGCGGGGACTGGATCTGGGGGCGGGGCCTGTGTCCGGGGGCGGTGCCAGAGCGTGGCTCGGGGCGTTGGTCTGAGGGCGGGGCATAGGTCTGGGGAGCTCGGCTTTGCCTGGCGGCCGGCCGCATTTTGGAGGCGGGGCCTGGTCTAGGAGCGGGGCCAGGCCTGGAGGCTGGTCCTATCCTGGAGGCGGGGCCTAGTCTGTGGGCGGGGCCTGATTTGGATGGAGTGCCCCGTTGCCATGGTGACAGGTGTTTCCGGTTGGGCCTGAGGCCTGTGTGGCCTCATGCTGAGTGATAATGTGGAACAGTCTCACCTTCAGCATCGCCTTCATATGTCAGGGTAAGAGCTAGAGCTGGAGTTAGCAGTATTGTCCATTCAGGAATTATCCCAGAGTGAGGAAAGGGAGGAAATAACTAACAAGGTGCTGGAATCCCACCCTGGCAGCATCCTTCTGAATCTTTAAAAATAGTTTCACAACATTCTTCCTGTAGCAGGGAGACTAGAACAGAACCAATATCCTGTACAGCCACAACATGACCTCCCAACTCCTATACTCAATGCACTGACCAATAAAGGCAGGCGTATCAAATGCCTTCACTATCCCATTTATCTGTGACTCTACTTTCAAGGAACTAGCATCCTGCACTCCAAGGTCTCTTTGTCCAGCAACACTTCCCAGGACCTTATGATTAAGTGTACAATTCCTGCCCTGATTTGCCTTTCCAAAATGCAGCACCTCACATTTATCTAAATTAAACTCCATCTGCCACCCCTCGACCTGTTGGCCCATCTGAACAAGGTTCCATTGTACTCCACCACCAATTTTAGTGTCATCTGCAAACTTACTAACTAAACCTCCTATATTCACATCCAAATCATTTATATAAATGACAGAAAGCAGTGGACCCATCACTAATTCTTGTGGCATGCCGCTGGTCACAGACCTCCAGTCAGAAAAACAACCCTCCACCACTACGTTCTGTCTTCTACCTTTCAGCGAATTTTGTATCCAAATGTCTAGCTCTCCCTATGTCAGCTAACCAGTCTACCATGAGGAACATCGTTGAACGCCTTGCTGAAGTCCATAGAGCAACGTCCACTGCTCTGCCTTCATCAATCATTTTTGTCACTTCTTCAGCAGTTAGTGAGACATGATTTCCCACGCACAAAGCCATGTTGACCATCCCTAATCAGTCCTTGTCTTTCAAAATACATGTAAATCCTGTCCCTCAGAATCCCCTCCAACAACTTGCCCACACCTGAAGTCAGGCTCAGTGGCTGGCTTTTCCTTACACCTTTCTTAAATAACAGCCCCACATTAGCCACCTTCCAGTCTTCTGGCAGCTCACCCATGGCTTTTGATGATACAAATATCTCAGCAAGGGGATCAGCAATCATTTCCCTAGCTTCCCATGCACCTGATCGGTGACAAATAGTTCAATTTGAATAACCATGAGATGATGCTCTTGGGCAGGACAAACAAGGCTTGGGAATACATGTGTTAAGACCTCACTTATTGACATTATTTAATAATGACATAGGAGCAGAAGTACACTATTCGGCATACGCAATCTACTTTGCCATTCCATAAGATTAGGGCTGATTTGATAACCCTGAGCTCCACTCTCCTGTATTTTCTCGATAACCCTTGATTCCTTTCCTGATTAAAAATCTGCCTATCTCAGCCTTGAATATATTCTATGAACAAAGCTCTGCAGTAAAGAATTCCACAAATTCACGCCCCTCTGAAAGATGAAATTCTTCCTCATCTCTTAATGTCTTAAATATGTGACCCCTTATTCTGAGATTATGCCCTCTGGTCCGAGACACTCCCACAAGGGGAAACAAACTTTTCGCATCTTTCCAGTTCTGAAGAAGGGTTTCTGGACTTGAAACATTAACTCTGCTTCCTCTTCATAGATGCTGCTTTACTGCTGAGTTTTTCCAGCAATTTCTGATTTTGTTTTCAGCATCTACCCTGTTAAGTCCTCTAACAATTGTGAATGTTTCAACAAGGTCTGCCTCTCATTCTTCTAAATTCCAAAGAGCACAGCTCCAAACAATTCGATCTGTCCTTATAAGACAGCCCCTCCATAGCTGGTATCAGCTGAGTGAACCTTCTCTGGACTGCCTCCAGTGGTGGTATATCTTCCCTTAGTTGAGGGGCCCAAAACTGTTCACAGTATCCCAGCTGTGGTCTCACTAGTTCTTTGTATAGTTTTAGCAAAACCTCCCTATTTTATATGCTCTATTCTCTTTGAAATAAAAGCCAACATTCCATTTGCCTTCCTTATTACCCACTGAACTTGGATGCTGATTTTTAGTGATTCCTGGACAAGGAACCCGAAACTCTCTGTTCTGTACCTTTCTGCAGTCTTTCTCCATTTAAATATTATTCAGTGCCTCTTCTTGCCAAACTGCATAACCTCACATTTTCCCAAAATTATATTCAATCTGCCAAGATTTTGTTCATTCACTTAAACTGTCTATGTTCGTCTGCAGACTCATTTTCTCATCCTCACCACTTACCTTCCCACCTATTTTTATAATTTATAATCAGAAACATCTTCCTTTGTGCCAGATTTGACACCATCCAGCAAAGAGTTTCCCAGTTTTCCCATTGGCTGCAGTTTACCTGGGGTTCCTTGTGATGTCAAAGCCAGCCTTGCTCAACTCCTTGCCCAGTTCCTAAGGTTGTTAAGAGATGTGGGGCTGGGTGGCCTGCTGGAAGCTAAGGACTAAGCATCAGTGAGCAGATACTGCTTAATGATTGCTACTTGATAATATTAACAATTAAACCCTTGGACACTTTGTGGATGATTGAATGTAGATCAATGAGATTAAATTTGTCTGTTCTTTTTTCTAGACCAGACATTGTTGTTCTATGAGGTTTTACCTGAGCTACAAATCTTCTCGTAAACTTTATTGTTGTTCTATTTTGATGACAGTGTTATAGTTGCATAGGAACGTTAAACTGTGGACTTGTAGATTACTTACAGTAAAATGACCCCTGCTCTTGGGTTCTCTGATTTTCCCTCAACTCCTAACTCCCGGCGTCTTCAATTTCTCTATCCCTACTCCTAGAGTCACCAATTCCCTTCTCCTCACTTTCATCACTGTTCCCCTCCATCTGCTGTGTCCTTGAGTTCTCTGCTCCTAGAATCGTTCAGTCTAATTGACAATCAGCATTAGACCATAAGATACAGGAGCAGAATTAGACCATTTAGCTAATTGAATCTGCTCCACTATTTGATCATCGTTGATATATTTCTCAACTCCATTCTGCCTTCTGCCTATAACCCTTGATCCCCTTAACAATCAAGAACCTATCTCTGTCTGTCTTAAAGATACTCAATGACTTAGTCTCTACAGCCCTCTGTGGCAATGACTTCTGGCTGAAGAAGTTCCTCCTCATCTTGGATCTAAATGGTCATCCCTTCACTCTGAGGTTGTACCCTCAAGTTTTAGTCTCTCCTACAGTGGAAACATCTTCTCCACATCTGGTGTATCCAGGTCTGTCAATGTTCTGTAAGTTTCAATCAGATCTCCCCCTTCATCCTTCTAAACTCATCGAGTACAGACCCAGAATCCTCAACCACTCCTCATATGATAAGCCCTTCATCCCTGGGACCATTCTTATAATCCTCCTCTGGATCCCCTCCAATGCTAGCGCATCCTTCCTTAGATGCAGGGCCCAAAACCGATCACAATATTCCAAATACGTTCTGACCATAGCCTCGGACAACCTCAGCAGTACATCTCTGCTGTTGTATTCTAGCCCTCTTGAAATGAATGCCATCATTGCATTTGCCTTCCTAACTGCCAACTGAACCTGCATGTTAACAGTAAGAGAATCCTGAACTGAGACTCCCAAGTCCCTTTGTGCTTCAGATTTTTGAAGCCTTTACCCATTTAGAAAATAGTCTACGCCTCTTTTTTTCCTATCAAAATGTATAACCTCACACTTTGCCACATTTTATTCCATCTGCCATATCTTTGCCCGCTCACTTAGCATGTCCAAGTCCTTCTGCAGCCTCCCCACTTCCTCAACACGACCCAACCCTCCACCTACTTTTGTGTCTCCTGCAAACCTAGCAACAATGCCATCAGTAGCTTCATAGAATGCCTATAGTGTGGAAGCAGGCTATTTGGCCCATCGAGTCCACTCCGACCCTCCAAAGACCACCCCACTCCATCCCTGTAACCTTGCATTTCCCATGGCTAACCCACTTAACCAACACATCCCTGGACGCTGGACAATTTAGCGTGGCTAATCTATATAACCTACTCATCTATGGACTGTAGGAGGAAACTGGAGCACCGGATTGAAAGCCACGCAGACACGGGGAGAATGTGTAAACTCTGCACAGATAGTTGCCCAAGGGTGGAATTGAACCAGGGTCCCTGGTACTGAGACAGCAGTGCTAACCACTGAGAGACGGTGCTGCCTGCTTCACTCAGATCCATAATGTATTACATCCTGAAAGCATTCTAACAGATTTGTCAGGCATAACCTCTCTTTGACGAAGCTGGTTGTGACTCAGTCCTATTTAACCATGCACTTTCAAGTACTCCGCAATCTCATCCTTAATAGTGGACTCTAAAATCTTACCAACCACTGAGGTCAGGCTAACTAACCTATAATTTCCTGTTCCCTGCCTCCCTCCCTTCTTAACTAGGGGAATTACATTAGCCACTTTTCAGTCCTCTAGGACTCTCACCCTGATCCTGAAAGATCACCACCAATGTACAATGTTTCTCTTTGATCTGGTCAGACACCAGATTATAGTCCATTAGGTTTATTTGACTCTATCTGACGAAGGAGCAGTGTTTCAAAGGTTTGTGATTTCAAATAAACCTGTTGGACTATAGCCTGGTGTTGTGTGACTTCTGACCTTGTCCATTCCAGTCCAACACTGACATCTCCACATCATTTCTTTGCTATAGCAGTGAACACCTAATATCTAATATCACCTGACATCATTGAATCTCAGATTAAAGGGGCTATTGAAGCTTCTGTCATTTTAGTTTCCTACATTGTTTAACAATTGACTATTTAACTTTCTTGTTGATCTATTAATCTCAACCCATTCATTTTTTGCAGCTTTTGCACAAACGGACATGGTGAAAGAAACACGGAAATACATATATGGAGCCATATTTGACACTGTTTTATTGCATGGAGATATGAAAGAAGTTAAAAACGGCCAAAAAATACAGTGGTCCTTTATTGATCGTGCACATAAAACCTTAATATCGTTTCATCATGTCGGTTCTGAAACTCCTACTATGTCGTCATATTATCAACATCGATGTACATATTACCCAACGAATGGAAGCCTGGAGCTGCAGCGGTTGGAGATTTCTGACAGTGGTGTTTATCAACTGAATGTAGAAGGATATTACAGTGATTCACCAGAAAAACTATATAGTTACTTAATATTTCTAGAGGTTGAAGGTGCGTGCCCTTGGTTCACTAGATCACGTTATATGAGGCATGCAGAACACAGTGTCAAGTGCCTACCACCCTCACATCCAAGTTTCCTGTCTTTATGTACAGTTAAGATGGCTTTCTCCATATTACTGTGGTCAATTCTGTTTTTTTGTCAATGCATTATCTGTCACTCTCTCACACACAATTATCATTATGGATTTACAAAATGTTTTATTCTGTTTATTCCTACATTTCACTTTATCTTCTGACACCTTTATCTTTCTATAACCTACATCTTCATCAGATTCTATTGCCTTTACTGTCTCTCACTCTACCTTCTTTTCTTTTTCAATCTCTCATTTATTTCTACTTTCTTTCATCCTCTTTCACTCACTCCTCAGAATGTGTCACTTCTGTCACTCTCATCCTCTTAAAATCTGAAAGGACTGCAGATGCTGTAAGTCAGGAACAAAAACAGAAGTTGCTGGAAAAGCTCAGCAAGTCTGGCAGCAGATAGTAGGAACTGCAGATGCTGGAGAATCTGAGATAATAAGGTGTAGAGCTAGATGAACACAGCAGGCCAAGCAGCATCAGAGGAGCAGGAAGGCTGACGTTTCGGGCCTAGACCCTTCTTCAGAAAATCTGGTAGCATCTGTGAAGAAAAGATCAGAGTTAATGTTTCCAGTATGTTGATCCTTCCTCAGAACAGTTCTGACCCAAAACATTAACTCTCATCCTCTTGTTCACTCTAAAATCTCCATCTCTATATGTTTTGGTTCCCCATTATCTTTCTCTCACTTTGTTTGATTCTCATTCTGTCCATTCCTCATTCTATTACATTCACCCTGATGCTGCCTCTCACACATTCTGCCACAATCTTTGTTGTATGTCTCATTTTCTCAATCATTGTCACACTCTTACTCCCAATTTTAACTCCTCATATTCTCCCTTAATCCTTATATCTCACTCACTCAATTATTGTTTTGTCAAGTAAATTTTCCACATTGGTTACTCTAAATAAACATGATGAAATTATTTCAGCGATCTGAGCGCGGATAATCCATGGCATTTCCCACCTGAATGGATGATTGTTTTTATGAAGTTAATGCTACTAAGTAATCGGAGATTTGATAGTCAAAATTATCTTTCATCAAATAGCATAAGAAGAACTGAGTTTTGTCTACAGATGTGGACGGTCTGGAGATGTGGCATATGCAGGTTTGGTGAAGAGAAATATGATAAACCATGGTTCTTAGAAAAGCTGACCACTTGATGTTGTACACGATAGAGTACGTTATTTATGTGTGTACATTCACAGTGTCATTTCTGAAGAAATTCCAGGATTTTGACCTAGTGACACTGAAGGAACATGCATATATTTCCATATCAGAATGGTGAATGGCTTGAAGGGGAACTTGCAGGATTTGGTGTTCCCGTGTATCTGCTGCCCTTGTCCTTTGGATGGTAGCAGTTGTGTGTTTGGAAGGTGCTCTCTAAGTATCTTTGGTGGATTTCTGCAATGTATCTTGCAGATGGTACACATTGCTGCTACTGAATATCTGTGGTGGATGTTTGTGGATGAGGTGACAATCAAACAAGCTGCTTTGTCTTGGATGGTCTCAAACCTCTTGAGTATTATTGGAGCTGCATTCATCCAGGCAAGGGAGGAGTCTTCCATCATACTCCTGGTGTGTGCTTTGTAGATGGTGGGCAGTCTTTGGAGAGTCAGGAGGTGAATTACTCACCGCAGTATTCCTAGATTCTGACTTGCTTTTGTAGTCACTGTATTTATATGGCTGGTCCAGTTCCATTTCTGGTCAATGGTAACCACCAGATTGTTGATAGTGGGGTAATGATGGTAATGCATTCAAGGGGCAGTGGTTAGATTGTCTCTTACTGGAGATGGCCATTGCTTGGCATTTGTGTGGCGTGAATGTTACTTGACACTAGACAGCCCAAACTTGGATATTGTCCAGATCTTGTTGCATTTGGACATGGACTGCTTCAGTAACTGAGGAGTCACGAATGGTGCTGAACATTGTGCAATCATCAGCGAACATCCCCACTTCTGACCTTATGATGGAGGGAAGGTCATTAATGAAGCAGCTGAAGATGGTTGGGCCTGGGACACCACCCTGATGGTGGTGGTGCTGGGACATTGTCTGGTATAATTCTGTCAGTACGACTATATCAGGTTGTTGCTCGACTAGTCCGTAAGTCAGTTCTCCCAATTTTGGCACTAACACTGAGATGTTAGTAAGGAACACTTTTCCCTTTATCTGTTTGCGGTGCCTTAACCGAAGCCAGGTTGCTCAGTCGTTAACACTTTTGCCTCACAGCACCGGGATCCCAGGTTCAATTCCACCCTCGGGGGACTGTCTGTGTGGATTTACACATTATCCCTGTGTCTGTGTGGGTTTTCTCCTGGTGCTCTGGTTTCCTCCCACAGTCCAAAGATGTGCTGGATTACCAATGATGTCCAGGGATGTGCAGGCTGGGTGGGTTGGCCAGTGGGGGATGCAGAGTTACAAGGATAGGGAGGTTGGGTGCTCTTCGGAAGGTCAGTGCAGACTCGATGGGCCAAATGGCCTGTTTCTGCACTGTACGGAATTTATGATTCATTGTCCATCTGGTCCATTCGCTGTTTCCCTTTCTAGTTATTGTTACGGCTGAGTGGCTTGCAAGTTGCTTGCCATTTTATTTTGCATTTCAGAGTCAACCACATTACTAAATAAAAACTGAAAGAACTGCAGATGCTGTAAATCAGGAACAAAAACAGAAGTTGCTGGCAAAGCTCAGCAGGTCTGGCAGCATCTGTGAAGAAAAATATCAGAGTTAAAGTTTCAGATCCAGTTACCCTTCCTCAGCACTGATGGTGTCTGGGAAAATGTAGGTTTATGTGCAGGAAATAGGGAGGGGGATGGGGTAGGAACTAAACGATAGAGCCCAAAGAGAGAGAACTGCAGCCGGATAAACAAAGGAGTAAATAACTTCATAGAATCCCTACAGTGTGGAAACAGGCCCTTCGGCCCAACAAGTCCACACTGACCCTTGGAGCATCCCACCCAGACCCATCCCCTATAATCCACCTAAGCAACACATCCCTGAACACTATGGGCAATTTAGCATGGCCCATCCACCTAACCTGCGCATCTTTGGACTGTGGGAGGAAACCGGAGTACCCGGAGGAAACCCACACAGACACAGGGAGAATGTGCAAACTCCACACAGACAGTCGCCCGAGAGTGGAGTCAAAACCGGGTCCCTGGTGCTGTGAGGCAGCAGTGCTAACCACTGTGCCGCCCATAATGATCTGGCTAGGAGGGTGAATAGCTGTTAATGGGGACTGTTAGTGACTAACAACTGGTAATGTGTAATAGCAAGCTATGAGATAACAAGGCCTGGTGTGTGGGGTAGGGGGCTAGGACATGGGAGAGTTTAGATTCTAAAATGACTGAACTCAACATTGAGTCCAGAGGGCTGCAAGAGGGCTCCAAGTGGAAAATGAGGTGTTGTCCTTCCAGCTTGCATTGAGCTTCGCTGAACGCTGCAGCAAGCCAGAGACAGAGATATTGGCCAGGGAACAGGGTGGTGCGTTAAAGTGGCAGGCGACTGGAAGCTCAGGGTCTTTTTTGCGAGCAGAACGTAGATGTTCTGCGAAGCGGTCGCCAAGTCAATGCTTCGTTTCCCCCAGTGTGGAGGAGACCACATTTTGAGCAGCGAATGCAGTCGACTAGATTCTGGGAAGTGCAGGTGAAGTGTTGCTTCACATAGAAGGTATGTTTGGGATCTTGGATACTGGGGAGGGAGGAGGTAAATGGGCAGGTGTTGCACCATCGCCGGTTACAGGGGAAGGTGCCGTGGGGTTGTTGGGAGGTGGTGGGGTGGGGGGGGGGGGGGTGCGTTGCAGGGCAGGGGGTTGTTGGGGGTGAAGGAAGAGTAGACCATGGTGTCCCGGAGGGAGCAGTCCCTGCGGAAGGCAGACAGGGGAATATGTGTCTGGTGATGGCATCTCGCTGGAGGTGGGGAAAATGGCGTCTGATGATCTGCCTATTGTTAGTCACCAATATCCCCATTAACAGCTATTCACCCTCCTCGCCAGATTGTTATAAACTCCTTTTTCTATCCAACTGCTCTTCTGTTTTTTCGGGCTCTATCCTTTATCATATCGTTTACTCCCTGTCCCATCCCCCTCCCTATTTTCTGCATGTAAACCTACGTTTTCCCAGCTACCATAAGTTCTAAGAAAAGGTCACCGGACCCAAAATTTGAACTCATTTTTTTTCTTCACAGATGCTGCCAGACGTGCTGAGCTTTTCCACCAACTTCTATTTTTGTTCAACCACATTACTGTTGGTCTGAAGTCACATCTAGGTGAGACCAGCTAAGAGCAGCATTTCCTTTCCATAGAGGATATTAGGTTTAGTGAGGGGCATTGGATTCACTCCACTGTAGAGTGTCATTCAGGAGGAGTTGATTCAGTGCCTTGGTGAATGTTATTTAGGAGGAATGGAATCACTGCACTGAAAAGTCTTATTCGAAGGAGTAGATGAACCATACTAGACTGTTATTCAGCAGAGCGGCTTTACTGCAATGGAGAGTCATATTTGGGAGAAGATAAATCAGTGCACTGGAGATTGTTATCGAAGAGGAGATGGATCATTGTTTGGACAGTGGGGATTCAGGAAGAGTGGATTCACTGCGCTAGAGAGTGTTATTCAGGAGGAGAAGATTGACTGCATAGACCATAAGACCATAAGATGTAGGAGCAGAATTAGGCCCATCGAGTCTGCTCGATGGTTCAATCATGACTGATATGTTTTTCAACCCTTTTCTCCTGTCTTCTCCCCATGACCATTGATCCCCATACCAATCAAGAACCTATCTCTGTCTTCAAAACACTCAATAGATTAGTCTCCACAGCTGTCTGTGGCAATGAGTTCAGATTAACTACACTCTGGCTGAAGGAATTCCTCCTCATCTCAGTTCTAAAGGATCACCCCTTCACTCTGAGGTTGTGCTGTTGTGCTCTTGGTCCTCCTGCCAGTGGAAACATATTTTCCATGTCTACTCTATCCAGGCCTCTCAGTATTTTGTAAGTTTCAGTCAGATCCCCTGTCATCCTTCTAAACTCCATTGAGTACAGACCCAGAGTCCTTAACCATTCCTCATATAACAAGCCCTTCATCCCTGGGATCATTTTTGTAAACCTCCTGTGGACCCTCTCCCAGTCCAGCACATTCCTTCCTTAGATACAGAGTCCGAAACTGCTCATAGTATTCCAAATGCAGTCTGATCACAGCCTCAGCAGTACATCTGTGCTCTTGTATTCTAGCTCTCTTGAAATTAATGCTAACATTGACCTGAGCCTTCGGGCGGCACGGTGGCTCAGTGGTTAGCACTGCTGCCTCACCGTGCCAAGGACCTGGGTTCAGTTCCACCCTCAGGCGACTGTCTGTGTGGAGTTTGCACATTCTCCCCGTGTCAGCATGGGTTTTCTCCCACAGTCCAACAATGTGTAGGGTAGGTGGATTGGCCATGCTAAATTACCTGCAGTGTTCAGGGATGTGTAGATTAGGATGATGGGTCTGGGTGGGATGCTCTGAGTGTTGGCGTGGACCTGTTGGGCAGAAGGGCCTGTTTCCATACTGTAGGGATTCTATTCTATTCTATTGCATTTACCTTCCTAACTGCCAACTGCACCCGCATGTTAAACATAAGAGAATCCTAAACTAAGATTCTAAGTTGCTTTGTGCTTCATATGTCTGAAGCCTTTCCCCATTTAAAGAATGGTCTATGCCCTTATTCTTCCTACCAAAGTGCATAACCTCACACTTTGCCACATTGTATTCCATCTGTCACTTCTTTGCCTGCTGTCCTAGCCTGTCCAAGTCCTTCTGCAGCCTCCCTGCTACCTCAACATTACCTGTCTCTCCACCTCTCGTGTCATCTGCAAACTTAGCAATAGTTCCTTCATCCAGATCGTTAGTGTATAGTGTGAATAGTTGTAATCCCAATTTAGTCCCTTGCAGAACTCTGCTAGTCACTGGCTGCCATCCTGAAAATGACTCCTTTATCCCAACTCTCTGCCTTCTGCCAGTAAATGTATCCACTATCTTTGCCCCTAACACCATGGGCTCTTATTTAGCATCCTCCTGTGTGGCACCTTGTCAAAGACCTTCCAAAATCCAAAAAGATCACATCCACTAGCACTCCTTTGTCAAACTTGTTCATGACCTCTCCAAAGAGTGTAATTCAGGAGAAATTGTATCACTGTTTTAACAGTGGGATTCAGGAAGAATGGATTCATTGTTGTGGAAAGTTGTTCAGGATAAATGGACACACTGCACTGGGCAGGAATACAAGAATTGTGGATTCACTGCACTGGAGAATGGGATTCCAGAGGAGAGGATTCACTGCACTGGAGAGTGTCGTTCTTGGGAAATTGACTCATGGAAGTGGGTAGTGGGATTCAGGAACTGTGGTTTAACTGCACTGAATAATGGGACTCACTAGCAGCACATTCTCTGTACTGGACAGTGTCATTCAGGAGGATGGATTGACTGCACTTGAGAGTGTTCTTCAGGAGGAAGAGTGTGTTCCAAGAGAAGTATAGGAGAATAATACTGGGGAGTGTTATTCAGGAGGAGTGGTTTCATCCTACTTGAAAGTGGCATTAGGGAGGAATTATTTCACTGCATTGGATGGTGATATTCGGGAGCAATGGACTCACTTCACTGAAGATCGATATTCAGGAAGAGTTGTATCTCTTTACTTGACAACGGGATTCAGGGAAATTGAATTCACTGAGCTGAAGTGTATTATTCAGCATGTGTGGTGTTTTGCATCTGCAAAATGCATTTAGTAGGAACCCATATAAAAGGTTACTGTACTTGTGGCTTTGTGGGTGATATATTTGCATGACTAGGGAACTGGGTCATTCATTGGTGATAACAGACCATGAGATTAATCAATCCTTTTCAGCCTGTGTACCATTTGAGAAGATCAATACTGATCTGATTGTAGTCCCAATTCCATTTTCTTGCCCCTGTCTTCGCACCCCACTCCACCACCCCACCCCCAAACACACACACCCACCCACACGCACACACACACACCTTTACTTCCTTGTTTTTCAAAACTAACTTAGGATGTACATGTAATTTTAAGGTTTGCAGACTATAACTAACGTCATGTATTGTCTTCCCAGCTGATGTTATTACGGAGCAAGTCAGATCTCAGCTGTGCTCTGGGTTGATATATCATATTTTGTATTATTTTTATTTCAACCAGGTGATCTTTCACTGAAACAAAAACATACATTGATGCATAACAATAAAATAGATGTTCATTCCATCAAAGAAAAGAAGATGAAATAGAATAAACCTGAACAGTGACAGAAAGACCCATTAATCCTAAAATAAACTCCTTTACAGCTTTCAAGAACATGCCTTACATTTTACAGCAGAAAACAAAATCATTTTCTCTTAACACCTCAATATGTTTAATTTAATCTTCAACTTCCAGACTAGCATTTTTCATGGACTATCAACACGTGAGTTTAGAATTTTGTCTGCTTCTGGTTTGATACTATTCTTAAAGTCCTTACACTAAGGTAAGCTATTATTCTGTCTTCTCCTTTCTCAGGAAAATATATCTTCAACTAAGGACTTCTGTAAAACTACCCCAAACTGAAAATTTAAAAGAAAATTTCTTCAAGATTTGTATGTTCCCATAAGCTTAAAAGAAATTCTTACCTTCTAAACTGGAGCTTGTTTATCTTGTTCATTCATAAACTTCTCCCATTGTTCTTAATATGCCATTTGTCCTGAAGCTATTTTAAGATGAATCACCATGGCTCCAAAAATACCTTAAAAGTTATTCATTAAACTTTTCAGGCACAGAAAATCCCTTAAGTCACTAATTCAAAATTCAAAGATCTCAAATTTTTTTAAAGAATTAAATATGTATGAATCACTATGCCTATATCACACCTCCCCACAAAGGAGAATGAAATGAGGCATTTTCATTACTCACCATAAATGATCTGAACACAGCCTCTGTCTCATACTAACAGTAATAACATCACAATATTAAATAGGAAATGATTTATACAGCAATCATATCTTACATAAGTACATGGGTTCCACATCAGCCAGTGTCCTGCACTCTGCTTTCGGTAAAGTGTCTGCAGTAACATTTCCTTTTATGGGCACACAAACAATTTTCAAATTATATACTTGTTGAATTATGCTCCATTGAAATAATCATCAGTCTTGTACTAAACATTTTCCTCAGAATATTATACGATTGTGACCTGTGTAAAAAAAAAACATTTATTCCATGTTGTTGCTCATGTATATTTCAAAATGAGGTCACATTAGCACAAGACTCAATGTCTCTTTTTTGATGATTGAACATTTTTGTTGAAGGGGTTGTTTTTTTTTTCTGAAATATAACTGACAGGCCATTACCCGTACCTTCATCTTGCAGTAAAACAGCCCCCACATTGATGTCACTGGCATCAACAGTTTGAATGGCTTTGCATAATTCAACACAGCAAAAAACAAGTCTGCAATTGTGAAGAGATAGTAGGAACTGCGGATGCTGGAGAATCTGAGATAACAAGGTGTAGAGCTGAATGAACACAGCAGGCCAAGCAGCACCAGAGGAGCAGGAAGGCTGACGTTTCGGGCCTAGACCCTTCTTCAGTTCTTCCTACTATCTGTTGAAGTAGTGTTGTCAGTTTCATTCATTCATTCAAGATCGCGCGGGTCTGGACATTGCACTGTTAGTTTCAGTAGTAAGTTAAAGGTTGCTTACATACACTGCATAGAGTTTGTTAGTTTTTCTCGTGTGGTAAAGTTTTATATACGCTTTGAATAAAAACTTGGGACAAATACCTGGTTACATAATATACAGGAAAAGTCTGCAGGGAAGTAACATCTTACTTTAAGGAAGAGGGCTAATCCAATTATCACCTAAGACTGAGGGAGAAAATAAACGACTTGGTAATAGCACCTATTCATAGGGATTTTAATATCGAACAACACTGTTTAGGGTGTGAGGTTGCAAAAAGGTTTTATTCTATAGTTTCTGTGCAGTTTTGTTAGCCGTCACGCCTGACTGCACCTTTGAATGG
>NC_063366.1:24918237-24967074 GCF_021869965.1 Rhincodon typus | reverse complement strand
AAACGTCAGCCTTCCTGCTCCTCTGATGCTGCTTGGCCTGCTGTGTTCATCCAGCTCTACACCTTGTTATCTGCAATTGTCAACACAGCTTTTAAACTTTCAAAGGCAGTTTGACACTTTTGTGTCAATTCTAATTTTCTGCCTTTTTCCAACCGGTTTGTTGAAGGTGCAACAATTGTGCTGAAATTTGGACCAAGCTTAGAAAAGAATCCACGCCCACCAACATAGCATCAAATTTCTCATGCCATTCTAGGCACAGGAAAATCCAAATTAGTTTTCACTTTCACTTCTCAAGGTGTTCCTTGGCTTTATCCCCACCTTTGGCATCAGTAAACACTCTCTAATGGGTATGATTGTCTGCCTTGGAAAATCTGTCACTGGTCATGGTTCTGTGTGTCCTTGTGTGGCTGATTGGCCGGATCCTAAGAGCCATACCTTTGACCACATGTTTACCAGGTCTTTACAGGAAGTAGAAGTGGTCCTTGGCCTTGAGATCACTGGCATCCCTTTCTCCGGTTCCTTTTCCATACTTCCTCTTGCCAATATGTTCTCAAAGAATTGAGGCTTCCTCCAAGTCGCTTTCTTCCGAGCATTCATATGTTGTATTTCTTGAGGGAGGCCTTCATGGAGCCTTTGAAATGCTCCTTTGTCCTCCTCTCATTTGTGTGCCTTCCTTGAGCTGGGTGAGGAAGATTTGCTTTAGCATTCAGAACTCATGATTCCTAAGCACGTGGCCAGCCAAGTGGAGTTGGTTTTGGATGATCATTGCCTCAATGGAGGTGCTTTTGCCCGCTTCAAGGACAACGATGTTAGTAAACCTGTCCTCCCAGCTGATGCAGCGAATCTACCTCAAGTGGCGTTGATGATACTTCTCAAGGGTCTTGAGGTGACATCTATACATTGTCCAAATCTTGGAGTCATACAGAAGAGATGGGAGGATAACTCTCATACACAAGGATTCACATAACAGCCCAAATAAATCAAGTTTGCATTGACAAATTCACTCTTACCCAAGTTTATAACTAAATTGGCTTTCTGTACCCAATCCAACAGTTCAGTGAAATATTGTAAATGTTCTTCCCAAGATTTGGCTAAAAATAACCAAACCATTGAGGTAAACAACAGTTACATTGTCCTTTAATTACTTTTTTAGTTAATCATTGGAACATTGCTGGTGCATTTTTCTTTCCAAACACATGACTTTGTGCTGATCAAGTCCATTTAATGTTGCAAAAACTGATATTTCTTTATAAGTTAATGGAACTGTACTTTTAGCAAGTGAATGTTTGTAACAAATCAAATTCAATTGGTACAGTCCTCCTATCTAGGAATAGAATATGACCAATCCAGTTTTGACACCATCAAGCTTCTTTGACTCAGTTCAATAATGTCATTGTTTGTCATGAACTTATTCTCTTCCCTCTCCTGAGCTAATCTCCTTGGATTGAGTCTGTATGGGTTTTACTGCATAGGTAATAAACTCCCATATTAGCATCATGAATAGCTAATACAATTCTTCAGGCCTATTCCCACAATTGTTTTGTAATTCTGCAATAACTTTTGTTTTTGTAAGTCACTTCAATAGTTTTCTGGAAAGATGCTTTCTAACCTTTCGAGCATCTTTGGGTTTTCCAGTCTGATTGTTTGAGGGACAATGTTTGAATTTTCCATTTCAGATTCATTCTCCAATTGCTCTGACATTTCTGTTTCACATATTACTTATTTCACTACAGTAAGAATACTTCTGACTATTGCCCCCGTCATAGTTTATTTTCAATATGTTAACACAGCACACTAGCTGATTATTTCTTTACTTGTCTGGAGTACTTACTACATAATTGCTTTCTTTTTAATCTAACAAGATTGAGTGCACTTTGCTTTCCATTAACACTTTGTCTTCTACAACACAATTTCAAACTTTGGTCTTTTTGTCTTCTCTAGTTTTTCATTGTTGAGCACCCTTCAAATGTTGTTTAGTCAACTCATGTGCCTTGGTCACTTTCGCTTGGCATAGTTTAGAAGTGTCCTTTTTGAGCTTTTGTTTATCAACTTTAATTAAGTGGCCTTCTTGCTTCATTTCCATGTACTAGTTCAAAAGGGCTAAATCCTGTGGACTTACTCCAAGCATCTCTAATGGCAAACAGTAACAAAGGAGTTCCTCTAACACAATCATTCAGACCTTCTTGGCAATAAGCTGTGATTGGGGTCTTCAAAATTTGATGCCATCTTTACCGTGCACCTTGAGATTATGGATGACAAGTAGAAAATGTAAATTATTTTATTCCCAAGCTAGACATCACTTCTTTGAATATTTGCAACATAAAATTTGAACCTTTGTCTAAATGTATTTTTCTGGGTAATCTATATTTTGAAAAAAAAATTAGCCAACTTTTCCACTCCCACTTTTGCTGTTTTTTTCTAAACACACAGCTTCAGGAAATCTTGTGGAAATAGCTGCAAGCGTTAAAAGATATTGGTTCCCGTTCCTGGTTTTAAGTAGTGGTTGTACACAATCTGTTAGGACCAAGTTAAATAGTTCTTCAAAAGCTGGTATTGGAATTAAAAGAGATAGTAGGAACTGCAGATGCTGGAGAATGCAGGTTTAATCGAGAGTTGGGGTTTCTAAGGTTTTTAGCGTAAATTTGTAGCTCGGGTTGTGGATGTTGTGGTTGGTTCGCTCGCTGAGCTGGTTCGTTGTTCCACAGACGTTTCATTACCCTGCTGGGTAACATCATCAGTGCAGCCTCCAATGAAGTGCCATTGTGTTTTCCCGCCTGGTATTTAAACTCTGGTGTCCATTGAGCTGGATTACCTGACTTCCGGTTTCCCTTCGCAATGGAGGGTATACAGGGTATAGCTCTATGTTTATTATGGCTTTCTTAGTGGAGTACCAGGCTTCTAGGAATTCCTGTGCTTGTCTCTGCTAGAGCTAGATAGACGCAGAGTTTAAATGACAGCTTAATCCTATTCTGTATACTGAGACTGGTTTATAACTTCCTTGAATTTCTCCAATTAATATTTTCTCCTTCATCACCCCTTCTGGAAGACAAATAGCATCTGCCATTATCAGTGTTTGACTTGCTCCAATGTCTCTTAATATCTTTATTTGTTTGTCTCCTTGATTCAAGGCATAAGCAAATACCTTCCCCTTTGAGATAAAATGCTCAGAAGCTCCAGCAGTTTGATTTTCTTATCAATTTTTGAAAAATAATTTTTATGACTGTCCTGAGCATCTTTCCTTCCTTAGTACTTTTCAAAGAAACTTGTTCTGTTTATACCACTGCTATAGGTTTAATATTTACTTTGTTTCATGATGCCTTCTTTTCTGAAGACTCCTTAGACTTTCCTACTACTGCAATTGTTTTCCCATTTGGATTTCAGCTATTGATTTTAGTATGTTCAATCATATTACAATTTGTTAATTTCTTTAAATTGCTTTTTGGTTCTAATCTTTCCCTTTTTTACTTTGGCACCCTTCAGTCTGTTCTCTAAAGCTGCTATCACTTCCATCTGCAAATTTCCTGTTCCACTTTTCTCTAACTTGTTTCATGGCCAACTTATGTTGCCTAATTTCCTTTTCTCTTTGGAGTTCAAGCTTTCTTAATATTGTTTCTCTCTATTTATCCTCCCTTTCTATTATCCTTGTTTTTTCTTTTGTTTTCTTCAATTTGGATTCTTTCATTTCCATTTTTCCTTCTTAATCTAGTTTTTTTTTCTTTTCATTCTTTACTGTATATTAGCTAATTTCGCTAATTATATGGTATTACTTCTCAGATGGTAGTGAATGTCTGGAATTCTCAGCCCGACAGAGTTGTGGATGCTAAAGCACTGAAAGTATTTTAAAAAGGAGGAAGAGTTTTGAAATACCAGGGAACTGAAAGCAATGATGAAGTGAGTTGAAGCCCATAGCAGATCAGCCATGATCATATAGAAAGGGCCAGGCATGATGGGACAAATGGCTAACTTCTGCTGTTATTATGTTCTCAAATGGGTGACTTCTTACTTTGAGATTATGGTGTCCACTCCTAGACTGTCCTAACCTTTCTGCATCTACCCTGTCAAATTCCCTAACAATCTTTTATATTTCAATAAGGTCACCTCTCATTCTTCTAAACCCACATGAGCAGTAGCCCAATCTCTCCTCATACGAAAACCCCTGCATAACTGGGATTAATTTAGTAAACCTTCTCTAGACTGCCAGCTATGGTAGTAATTTTTTGCTAAAGTAAAAGGACCAAAACTGTTTAAAGTATTTCTGTCTGTGCACCTCAAAACATCAAACCCCTTCATCAGCATAAATACCATCACTCCCAGCTGCATTCAGTTCTGATGAAGGGCCACTGACTTAAAATGTTAACTCTGTTTCTCTCTCTACAGATGCTGCCTGACCTGCTGAGTGTCTCCAATACTTTTTCTTATTGTTACAGTATTCCAGATGTTGGTTGACTAGTGTTGTGTATAGTTTTAGCAAAACCTCCCTATTTTTATACTTCAGTTCTTTTGAAATAAAGGCCAACATTCCATTTACTTTCTCTGTTACATACTGAACTTGGATGTGAGGCTTTTTTTTTGTGATCCATGCATGAGAATTCTCAAATCCCTCTGTGCTTCAGCTTTCCATTTAAATAATATTCATCTCCTCTATTCTTCCTTTCAAACTGCATAACCTCAGGGATCAGTGTTGGGACCTTTGCTGTTTGTGATATATATATAAATGATTTGGAGGAGAACATAACTGGTCTGATCAGTAAGTTTGCTGATGACACAAAGGTTGGTGGAATTGCAGATAGTGATGAGGACAGTCAAAGGATACAGCAGGATATAGATTGGTTGGTGTCCTGGGCAGAGAGATGGCAGATGGAGTTTAATCCAGAAAAATGTGAGGTGATGCATTTTGGAAGGTCTAATCCAGATGGAAAATATACAGTAAATGGCAGAACCCCTGAGAGTATTGATAGGCAGAGGGATCTGGGTGTATAGGTACACAGGTCACTGAAAGTGGCAATGCAGGTGGAAAAGGTAGTCAACAAGGCATACGGCATGCTTGCCTTCACTGGCCAGGGCATTGAGTTTAAAAATTGGCGGGTAATGTTGCAGCTTTAAAGAACCTTAGTTAGGCCGCATTTGGAATATTGTGTTCAGTTCTGGTCGCCACACTACCAGAAGGATGTGGTGGCTTTGGAGAGGGTACAGAAAAGATTTACCAGGATGTTACCTGGTATGGTGGACATTAACTGTGAGGAGAGGTTGGAAAAACTTGGCTTGTTCTCACTGGAACGACAGAGGTTGAGGGGTGACCTGATAGAGGTCTACAAGATTATGAAGAGCATGGACAGAGTGGACAGTCAGAAGCTTTTTCCCAGGGTGGAAGAGTCAGTTACCAGGGGTCATGGGTTTAAGGTGTGAGGGGCAAGGTTTAAAGGTGATGTACGAGGCAAGTTTTTTACACAGAGGGTGGTGGGTGCCTGGAATTCGCTGCCGAGGGAGGTAGTGGAAGCAGATACTATAGTGACTTTTAAAGGGCATCTTAACAAATATATGAATAGGATGGGAATAGAGGGATACTGTCCTCGGAAGGGTAGAGGGTTTTAGTTATGACAGGCAGCTTGTCAGTGCAGGCTTGGAGGGCCGAATGGCCTGTTCCTGTACTGTAATTTTCTTTGTTCTTGTTTGTTCTCACATTTTTCCACATTATACTTCATCTGCCAAGTTTTTGCCCATTCCCTTAACCTCTCAATATCCCCCTCAGGAATCTTTATGTCATCCTCATCACTGGCCTTTCCATATATTTTTATGTCATCCACAAACTTCACTATAGTACATTCACTTTCCTCATCCAAGTCATTGATATCAGTTTGAACCAACACTGATCCCTGTGGCATTCCGCTAGTTACAGATTGCCATCCTGAAAATGCTCCCTTTATCCCAACTGTCTGTCTTCTATGATGTGGAGGTGCCGGTGTTGGACTGGGGTGGACAAGGTCAGAAGTCACACAACACCAGGTTATAGTCCAACAGGTTTACTTAAAATGACAAGCTTTCAGAGCACTGCTTCTTTTGTCAGATGGGGTTGGCATTTTTGATTAAGGAAACCATTACTGGTGTAACTAGAGAAGATATTTCTAAAAAATTCTCCAGTGAATATATATGAGTTGAAAATGAAATAAGAAAGGAATGATCATCTTGATGGGATTGTACTATAGCCCGCACCCCCCCCCCCCAATAGTCAGAGGGAAATTCAGGAACGAATATGTCAAGACATCTCAGAAATATGGAAGAATAATAAGGTTGTAATAGTACTGATTTTAATGTTTCAGACACTGACTAGGACTATCATAGCATTAAAGGTTTGGATGGTGAAGAATTTGTTTAAATATGTTCAATATGTCAATGTTCCCACAAGAGAAGGAGCTAAACCTGACCTTCTCTTGGGTAATAAGGCAGGGCAAGTAACTAAAGTGATAGTAGGGGAACACTTTGGGTCTGGTGATCAATATTCTGTTGGTTTTAAAATAGTTACGGAAAAGAATAAGCCTTCCATAGAATTTAAAGTTTTTAATTGGATTAAGGAAAATTTTAATGGTATGAGACAAGAACTTCTAAAAGTTGATTGGAGTAGATTGTTTGCAGGCAAAGCGACGTCAGATAAGTGGTAGGCTTTCAAAAGCGTGATAACAAAAGTTCAGAGGCATTATGTTCCTGTTAATGAAAGGTAAAGCTGATAGGATTAAGGAACAATGGATGAATAGAGGCTCTAGTTAAGAATAAAAAAGAGTTATACATATAGACAACTGGGTTCAAATTAATCTTTTGAACAGTATAAAGAATGTATTCTCAAGAAGGAGATCAGGAAGGCAAAGAGGGTCGATGAGATAACCTTGGTGACAAAGTTAAGGATAATCCAAAGAGATTCTACAAATACATTAACAGCAAGAGAACAACAAGAGAAAGAGTTGGGCCCCTTAAAGGTTAAATAAGTCATCTTTGTGCTGAACCTCAGGAGATGGAGAGATATTAAATTAATATTTTGCATCAGTTTTTACAGTGGAGAAAGAATTGGAGGCAAGAGAACTAGGGGAAATAAATACTGATGTTTTGAAAACTGTTAACATTGCAGAAGACGAAGTGCTGGAAGCCTTAGAAAATATAAAAGTGGATAAATCTTTGGGACATGATCTAGATTATCCCAGGACGTTGTAGGAAGTTAGGGAGGAAATTGCGGGGCCCCTTGCAGAGATATTCGTGTCATCTCTATCTACGGGTGAGGTGCCAAATGACTGGAGAGTGACTAATGTTTGTGAACATGGTCGACATGGCCTGGTTGGACCGAAGAGTCTGTTTCCGTGCTGTATGACTCTATGACCTCTGTTGGAGTTCTTTGAACAATCTGCATCTCCTGTAAATGTATTGTACTTAGATTTTCCAGAAGGTGATTGATAACTAGCCACAGCAGAGGTGATTGCGGAAAACAAAAGCTTAGGATGTCGGGGATGACATATTGGCATGGATTGAAGATTGGTTGGCTAGCAGAAGCATAAATAATTTATTTTCTGGTTTCCAAGTTGTAATAAGTGGTTTGTCAAAGGGATCAGTGTTGCGGCTTCAATATTTTACATTTTATATAGCTGACCTGGATGAAGGTGCATAAGGGCATGAATCAGCCATTCAGAACCTCAACAACTTCAAAACGATCATTGGTAATCTGTTCCAGGCCTCAATTCTTCCTTTGTCCCCTCATTATAACCCTTAATGCCCCGATATTTCAAAAATCTATCTACCTCTTTGAATACTTTCATTGATCTAGTGTCCACAAATCTCACAACATTTTCCTTCTTAATTACTTGTTGCACCTGTATGCTAACCTTTCCTGTTTCATGCACAACAACACCCAGATCTGTCTGTGCTGAATATTTTAGGAGCCTCTCTCTATTTGACAAATAGCCTGCCAGGTTTTTGCCCAAGTGCTCAACCTCTCTATATCCTCTTACAGATTCCTTATGTTCTCATCACAATATGCCTTCCCACCTATTTTTGTATCGTCAGCAAATTTGGACAAATTTGGGACAAAAGATATAATTGTCAAATTTGTTGATGACACTAAGATGCATAGAAAAGAAAGTTGTGAAGAAGACATAAGGATACTATGAAGAGATATAGATAGGTTAAATATGTAAGGGGATTGCATAAGGTGAAGACCAGGAGAATGTTTCTTTTATTGGGGGAGTCGGTAACTAGGGATCATAGTTTTAAAACAGGAGAACTCCCTTTTAAGAGAGAAATGAGAATAATTTTCGCTCAGAAGTTTGTTGAGTGGATCGTTCTCTTCCCCAGCGGGTGGTGGCAACTGTGCCTTTATATTCATTCAAGACTGAGTTAGATTTCTGAGGGAGGACAGTTGTGCAGAGATGACAGGAAAATAGACTAAGGCCACAATCAGATCAGCCATTATTCCCTCAATGATGGAGCAGGCTCAAAAAACCAAGTAGCTAATTCCTGCTCTTCTGTTGCTAGGAAGTTGGCTGCTGTCACATGATCAAACCAGCTCTCTTTCTTCTTCACCAAATATGGGTTTTTGAGGTGCTCAACCAATATTCTATCATCATTTTTCATGATTATGTCTTTGAATAGTTTGTTGGCAGACAATGTAATTTGCATTGCTTCATTAATAAGTTGATGCAATTCAGAAGACATGTAATTCACAATTTTAAGTGGAACACATGTTTGTCTGTCACCAGCGAATAGCTGGACAGAGTCATAATATCATATAGCCCTTTGGTCCAACTTGTCCATGCCGACCATGTTTCCTAAACTAAACTAGCCCCACTTGCCTGCATTTGGCCTGCAAACATAGGTCAAAACTTTTTTTTAAAAATTCATTTTCAGGATGTTGCTGGCTAGGTCAGCATTTATTGCCAAACCTAATTATCTAGTGGGCTGTTAAGAGTCGACCAAGTTGCTGTGGATCTTGAATCACATGTAGGCTAGACCAGGTAAGGATGGCAGTTTCTTTCCCTAAAGGACGTTAGTGAACCAGATGGGTTTTCCAACAATTGACAATGGATAACATGGATTGACATGGTTATCATTTGGCTCTTAATTCCAGATTTTTATTGAATTCAAATTCCACCATCTGCCATGATTGGATTCAACCCCGGGGGTCCCCAGAGAATTACATGTGTCTCTGGATTAACAGTCCAGTGATAATACCACGAGGCCATTGTCTCACCAATTGCCCATTCCTAGATGCCCTTTGAGAAGTGGTGGGGGTGAGCTGTGATTAAGGAACTTATAATGGAACAAATTGGTAATAAAGTTTTGATGAACAAACTTTTACATGATCACAGAGAGTCAAATGGCAGGGGTAGGGGAAGCGTACAGACAGAAGATTTTCCATCTCAGTCTGGATTCCTAGGTTAGATTGGAGATTACTGTGCCAGTAAGTTTCCTTTTTTTGTTTCCAATTTTACACTGGCAATTGGTTAAGATGCTAATTTTTAGAAGAAGCAAGATGCCAATCGATAAGAAGCTGGTGATAGAATGGTGTTTTAGAGGCTTTAACTTCAAGAAGTCTAATTATTACTCATTGGACTATTTATCCTAATAGAAGTGTTGTCCACGCCCCTGATTATCCAAGATCCAGCCTACATAGCCAAGAAAGTTCAACTCAGCTGCATTGTGCGAAGTGGAAGGCCACACCAGCTCTTGTGGCGGAAGGAGGACAAGCCAATTACGAACAGTTCACTGTACACCCTGGCATCTGACAACAGCACATTGTCTATTAACAATGTGGCAAATGTACATTGTGGCTTTTACACATGCACAGTCATGAACGACATCAGCCAGCGGAACATTTCACACTTTCTCATTGCCCATGGTAGGTTTTCAAACAGTCTGGTAGTGATGTTGGATTATAGAATAGAGGGTTTGGTAAAGTGTGACTTAATATTCATTTTGCAACAATAATGAGAGTGTTACTGAGTACATTCAAGTTGCGTGTGTCATACTGATTGTTAAAATCAGATCAGACATCATCTTATTGAATGGCAGAGCAGGCTCAAAGGGCCGGATGGCCTATTGTAGTTCGTATGTTCACGCACGTCACCGTGCAATAGTAAGACAGAGCTGAGGACAAATCAGGCTTGTCCAGTCTCTGAACTGTTGTGGTATGTACAGAATGATGCATACAAATAGGAATGACAGACAATTTCACTGTCTGTGGGAAATCAATGTACAAAGTCACCATCATGAGAATCTAGATATCAGAAAATTACCCAGAAATTATAGATTCATAAATGTTTAAACTTTCTTAAAGGTAGAGTAGACATACAACATCCCCTTCCTTTCCAAAAGAGGGTTCACCTTCAAGGACTCTGTATGCTGTATGTATATAATGTTGTGATTCTGTCAAGCAGTCAATTTGCCATAGGTCTGCAAGCTGAGGACATACAGAAATCAGTTGGTTTACTTGAATGTTTGCTTCATAACTTGCAGTGTATGTTACTGTGCCGAATAAACTAACCCACAGACCTAATTAATCTCTGATGAGCAATTGATAATCAGTTCATTAGCATTAACATGGCAAATGCCATTTCACACTCTCCATGTTACAGACATAGCCACTCACTCAGTACCAACCACAGGCAGACCTCAGAAGTCAGGTGGAAATAAAAATAATTAAACTTTTAACATCTGAAAGATCTCTCATTTATATACACTTGATACAGAAAAAAAAATTCTCATTCATGAAATCCATTCAAAGATTTTAAATCCCCTCATGTCTGTTACAAATATAAACTCCTAATGAGGAACAACATCAAAGGTAATCCTTCAATAGCCACTTAAAACTGCTAATAAAAATGTGAATTTAGCACTCATCCCTACCTTCAACGCTGATGCAATAATTGCCTTTCAAGGTTTTGAAACGTAGACAAGCATTTGTAGGTGTTCAGCTGCAACAACAGCCACTGGAAAATTTCAATGATGGGAATTTGGTTGAAACTGAGGGAACTTTATTTATTTGTTTTAAGCTGCACAAAATGAGTTGTCAACCAATGTTCTCTAGCAGCCTACATTGAACTCAGTATTAATTTCAAATGGCCCAGTTTACTTTCAATTTCTTACATGTATGACTCATGCACTATCCATTTTCCCCTGTCAACACAATTGGGATCTGCCAAATTTTGTGGCAGAACTTCTGCATTTAGGACCTATCTCTATTTGTAAAGGTGCAGGGCATTTATCTCTATTCATAATAGAGATTATGATCACACGGTTCCTACGAATCACTTTCTCTGCTGCTATATTCCCTTTAAAATGTCACTTTTAACTTTATATTGCCTCTCCTTGTGCTTCCTTGTGAAATGTGTCACTTCACATTTTGCTTCTTTTCTTAACTTTAACCACAGAATGTGAGAATTGCTGGCAAGGCCAATATTTTTTGTCTATCTCTGATTGTCCTTGAGGCCAGTTCCGGGAACTGCAGCAAGTGCAACAGTTTTGATACAACTGAGCAAAGTGACTTGCTAGGCCAATTCAGGGGGCAGTTAAGAGACATAATGACATTGCAGTGGGTCTGGAGTTAGTTGTAGGCCAGACACCGTAAGGATGATGCATTTCTTTCCTCAATGGGCCTTGGTGGTATATAGAAATGATAAATGGTATTGATGAAAATGGTGGAGGAGAGAGCAGGGGAGGACAATAAGTGAGTTTGTGGATGACAGGAAAATTGGCAAGGTGAGGAAGATAGTCTTACGTTACAGAAGGATATAAACTGATTGGTTAGATGGGCAGATCAGTGACTGATGGAATTTAAACCTGAAAAGTATGCGGGGATGTATTATGGGAAGAAAGAACAAGACAAACGAGTACTCAGTAATGGCAGGATACTAGAAAGCTGAGAGGATCAGAGAGAAATTTGGACTGCTTGTTTGCAGATCACTGAAGGCAGCTGGACAGGTTAATAGGGTAGTTAAAAAGGAATACAAAATACTTGCGTTTGTCGGTTGAGCAGGGTGGTCATGTTGGTGCTGTACTGAACTTTGATCAGGCCACAGTTGGAATACTGTTTGCAGTTCTGGCCACCGTACTGTAAGAAGGATGCGATAGCACTGGAGGGAATGCAGAAGGGATTCATATGGATGTTTCCTGGGATGCAGCATTTTAGCTATGAAGAGAGGCTGGATAAGCTCTGGTTTTTATGGGGCTGAGAAGGCTGAGGGGGAACCTGATTGAGGTGTAAAAGATGATGAGGGGCATAGACTGGGTGGATAGGAAGCGATAGGCCTCTCTGCTGCTATGATGCTGCTTGGCCTGCTGTGTTCATCCAGCCCTGCACCTTGTTGTCGTGGATAGGAAGCAGTTGTTCCCCTTAGTCAAAGAGTCAACAACGACGGGGTATAATTTTAAGTTGAAAGACAGGAGGTTTAGAGGGCATTTGTAGAAAATGTTTTTCTCCCAGATTACAGTGGGAATCTGGAATGAACTACCTTGGAGTGTAGTGGAGGCAGTAAATCTTACAACCTTTATAATCTACTTGGATGAGCACTTGAAATGTCAGGACTTTCAAGGCTAAGGACCAAGTACTGAAAACTGGGATTTATGTAAATAGGTCAGTGTAGAGTCAATGTGCGGAAGGTCCCCTCTGTTTTGTATGACCCTAGTGACCCAAATAGGTTTTCACAACAAGTCATTTGATTAGTGGCTGCCATTAGTGATATATGTTTTTAATTCTAGAAAAGAAGTATATCACTATTTTCTACCTTCAAGAACAAAGTTCATTAAAGTACAAACATTCCTAATGTTAATTCCAATTTTTCAGGGATAGATGTTCTCACCTAACTGAAATTTATCCTCTCCTAGTTAATTCTTGTTACTTTAGATTTTCCATAGCCAACCTAAACCTTATGATAAACAACAAAAAAAACAAAAGAACTGTGGTCGCTAGAAATCAGAAAGAAAAACTGAAATTACTGGAAAATCTCGGTAAGTCTAGCAGCATCTGTGAACAGAAAGCAGAGTTGGCATTTTGGCTGCAGTGACCCTTATTTAGAATTGAAGAATCTTTATTTCCTATGGTAGGGAAGTCCAAAACTAGACGGCATAGGTTTAAGGTGAGAGGAGAAAGATTTAACGAGGACCTGAAGGGCAACATTTTCACACCGAGGGTGGTGCATGACTGGAATGAGTTGCCAGAGGAAGTACAGTTACAACATTTAAGATGACATTTGGACAGGTACATGGATAGGAAAGGTTTAGAGGGATACAGTCAAGTACCGGCAAATGGGACTAGTTCAGTTTAGGAAACCTGGTCAGCATGGACGAGATGGGCTGAACTCTATGATTAACCCTGATTTCTATCCACAGATGCTCCCACACCTGCTGAGTTTTCCAGCAATTTCTGTTTTTGTTTCTAAACCTAATGATAGTGCCATCATTATTCCCCAAATGCTCACCCTTGGTCCATTTGACCCTCCTCATTCCCCGGAATTAAATCCAGCAATGTATCCTTCCCTATTGGGTTAGAAGCACATCAATCTGTAAAATTGTTCCAAAACGTTAGAAACACTTTCCCATCCCTACCACTGGCGCTATTACAATGCAGTTTATATTCGGATACTTAACATTGCCCCATTATAACTATTCTATAATTCTTGCATCACTGTATTGCTCTTGCAGATCTGTCTCTCTATATCTTTCCCATTAGCTGGTGGCCTGCAAAATATATACAATAATAAATGGAAGCCTACATTCTCTTTCTCTCGAGCACTGATTTTGTATTAATTCCTGTATGGAATGTAAGCATTGATTGCAAGACCAGCATTTGTTGCCTATCCCTGGTTACCCTTGAATTAATTGGCTCACTAAGCTATTTCAAAGGCAATTAAAAGTCACATCACTGTGGGTCTGGAGTGATATGTCGGCCTGACCAGGAAGGACAGCAGATTTCCTTCCCTCAAGAACACAAATGATCCAGGTGGTTTTCTAGGACATCAGCAATTAGCTTTTAACTCTAGATTTAATTCAATTTAGATTTCATTATCTGCCATTGTGCAATTTCAGTCTGTGTCTAAAAATCTTAAACAACATTAAACAATGCTGTCACTCGTCCTCCAATATATCCCTCCCCTAATTTTCCTGAACACCTAATATCCGAGATTAGTTATTAAGTAGTCTTGTCTTTAGTTTAAAGCCAGACTTCTGTTTTCATTATGATAACATATTCCCATATGTCCTTTATGCTGCATTTTACTAACCTTATTTCCTTTTTATTTGTGTCCTTCACTGTCACTGGGTCAGAATCCTTGAATTCCCTCCCTAAGGGCATTGTGGGTCAACCTACAGCACATGGACTGCTGTAGTTCAAGAAGGCAGCTCACCACTACCTTCTCAAAGCAGGCAATTAAGGACGGGCAATAAATGCTGGCTTAGACATTTACATCCAACATGTGTTTACATGCTTGTACTATAAGCCTAATTTAGACCATCTTTTATTGTATCTTAATCTGCCCTCATCTAGATTTATTTCTAGTGTAGCATACCTCTCCCAAACCTTGTACGCCTTTGTCTGTTCTAATGTTAATTTTAGTTCCCCTCCCACTGCCAGGTTAATTTAAATGCTTTCGGGTACCACTACCAAACTGCTCAAAGTGAATACTGGTTCTGGCTTTGTTAAGGTGTAAACTGTCTGGCATATACCTCCTCTATCTTCCAGAACCAGTTGCAATCTGCTGCTGTTCTGTTGGTGGGAATCTGCAGGAGGCAGGAGAAGCATTCAGGAGTTGTGTTAGTGTGTGATTTGTACATATTTTATGCTTGTTTTCCACAGTATTTTGGAATTGAAGAAAATTTATTGCACATCTCTGTTTCAGGAATACAGTTTCTCCACAAACGCATTCTTCTCAGCTCTGTCATTGCTGTGGTCAGTACAATGATGTCCTTTGCTGCAATTTGCTTCATCATTTTCTTTTGCATAGAAAAATACAAAGGTACTAAATCCATTTTCTCTTTTTGTTACCCTTCACCTGTTTAAATTTGAATCTTAATAATTTTCATCCAGCGACATTACTTCATTTAATTTCCATTTCATTTGTTTGTAAACCATAGGTCCGAAACAGCAAATGTGGCTCACTATTGCTTTTCTATTCATTGAAATGAAGTGCTACATGTGTTTGCTGATTTCTTGTATACTGTGCGCCTTGGATACAGGTAGGTACACATTTTGTCTATTTTAATTTACCTCAGATGTTGAACTCCTGCTCCTGCCCCATTCCAAGGAGGAGATTTTGTGAATGGCATTGCAGTTCCTGACATGTACCTGAGACTGTTTCCCAAGCGATTATGATTGAAATTTCAGATGCAGGTGAAACGTGTGATCACACACTGTGATTAGTTTTTCAGTGTGACATGCTACATCTATGAGAGAGCCGAAAAAAAAATCGTCTGTTCTAATATCATGGCCATAACCTTTCTGCCCCACTCCACTTCCGTTGATATAAGACTTGGGAGTATTTCAAAATTAAATTTTGTATATATTTCACATTACATTGCCTCCACTTTATTTGTAAGAGCATCATTATTATTTGTTGAGGTTAGCTCAGCAAGAGGTCTAAATTTATGGTCCACTACATGGTTGATGCACATAGATGGTTACAAGGGAGTTAGTAACATTTAAAATACAATCAGAGGGTGCTGGAGAAGCTCAGCAAGCCTGGCAATGTTAATGTTTCAAGCCTATTTAACTCTTCTTCTGAACGGAAAAAGAGCTATTCTGGGCTTTAACTCAGATTTCCTATCCACAGATGCTGCCAAATCTGTTGAAATTTCACTGACACTTTTAAAATATGGCAATGCCACAGAATTACTCTGTCCTCACAAGGAGTGACTTAATAGCAGCACAACTGATCGAGCTGGTTGGACACAGCTGCTAGACTGGGTCTGGTGAAGGAACCAACAAGAGGGAAAAACATACTTGACCTTATCCTTACCAATCTGCCAGCTGCAGATGCATCTGTCCATGACACTATCGGTAAGGGTGACCACCACACAGTCCTTGTGGAGACAAAGTTCTGTCTTCACATTTGAGGATACTCTCCATTTTATTGTTTTCACCCTGTGCTGAATAGGATAGATTTCAAACAGATCTAGCAACTCAAAACTGCTTAATCACAAGGTGTGGAAGGCTATCAAAGTGGCAGAACTATATTCAACTAGCATTGCCCCTCATAACCCCCACTCTACCATTATCATTAAGTCAGGGGATCAACTCTGATTCAATGAAGAGTCTGGGAGGAAATGCCAAACAGTAAATGCTGTGCATGATAGACAGAGATAAACGATACCACAACCAGTGGATCAAATCTTAGCTTTGCAGTCATGCCTCATTCAGTCATACAGTCATAGAGTTCTACTGCACAGAAGCAGACCCTTAAGTCCAACACATCCATGCTGACCAGATATCCTAAATTAATCTAGTCTCATTTGCGAGCATTTGGCCCATATCCCTCTAAGCCCTTCCTATTCATGTACCCATCCAGGTATCTTTTAAATGTTGTAATTGTACTAGCTTCCACTACTTCCTCTGGCAGCTCATTCCATACACGCACCACCCTCTGCAAGAAACAGTTGCCTCTTAGGTCCCTTTTAAATCTTTCCCCACTCACCTTAAACCTAGGCCTCTGGTTTTGGACTCCCCTACTCTGGGCAAAAGACCTTGGCTATTCACCCTATCGATGCCCCTCATGATTTTATAAACCTCTATAAGGTCACCCCTCAACCTCTGACACTCCAGGGAAAATAACCCCACCCTACTCAACCTCTCCCTATAGCTCCAACCCTTAAGCCCGGCAACATCCTTGTAAATCTTTTCTGAACCCTTTCAGCTTTCACAACATCTTTCCTATAGCAGGGAGACCAGAATTGAACAGAGTATTCCAAAAGTGGCCTCACCAATGTCCTGTACAGCCATAACACGACCTCCCAACTCCTATACTCAATGCACTGACCAATAAAGGCAAGCGTACCAAATGCCTTCTTCACTACTCTGTCAATCTGCAGCTCTGAATATTGAAACAATCAACAAGAGGAAGATGCTCCACAAGTATCCTCAATGATGGGAGAGCCCAGCACATCAGTGCAAAAGACAAAGTTTGAAGTACTTTCAACACTGGCATTTATCCTCAACAGTGTGGAACATTGTCTAAATATGATATTGGGAAGACAATAAATGCTGGCCCAACCATTAATGCCCACAACCTGTGAACATCTAAAAACAAATGGTTTCTGTAGTCCAGTTAAGACTATGCACCATACTCATGGCTTTTATTAAATTATATGGTGTCAGAAGTAAGAGAGATAGTGGCTAAAGCGCTGTGTCGATGGGAGCACTTATATTATCATGTACTGCCCTTATGGTTCATTCAGCTTCAGAAATGCAACATGACTTATTCAGAGTCAACAGCTGTAAGGAGGCGTCACCAGACCTGAAAGGTTAACTCTAACTTTTCTTCACAGATACTGCCAGACCTGCTGAGCTTGTCCAGCAACTTCTGTTTTTGTTCTAGGAAGGACGAATATCATTTGACCCAAATGCCATTTAACATATTTCAGGTGCTGCCAAATCATTGAGGCACTGTTGCTTTCCCCTTTGTATTCAGTCCCGGGATGTGGGCATCAGTGGCAGGGCCAGTATTTATCCTTCATCCCTAATTGCCCAAAGGTCAGTTAAGAATCATCCTGATTGCTGTGGGTCTGGAGTCACATTTAGGCCAGACCAGGTAAGGATGGCAGATTTCCTTCCCTGAGCAATATTAGTGAACCAGATTAATTTTTTTTGCAACAATCAGCAGTGGTTAATGGTTAATTATGAATTTGTTTTTATTGAATTTAAATTTTACAATCTGCCTTGGTGGGATTTGAACCCATGTTCCTGGAGCATTAGCTTGAAGTTCTAGGTCATTACTGTAGTGACAGTAAACTACCACCTTTCCCACTGGATGTGCAACCCTGGATGAAATAAGCTGTTAACAGGACCTGAATTTAATGGTCCAGTGAAGAATTCCACTTAAAGACTCAGGCTGATGTTACATTTCTGATTGTTGTACTGGGGAGCATCAAACGTACTCTGAGCTATAAATATAATTGAAAATAAAATATTACAAATATTTATCTATAAGCAATTTCACACATTTTTTAATTGTGCCTTTCTTTTGCCCTTTTCCAGATATTTCACTAGCATTCCGAGTGATTTCAGGAATGGTATTTTGCATAATCTTGGGATTGACTGGCTATATTGTATTCCTTTACCTCCATCCCCACAGGGAAGACATAGGTTCATTTTTGCTCAGGAAACGTGAGTTTGAACTTCATAATGCTGCTGTCTGTGCCTAAGTTTGTTTATAATAAAATCAAAAGGACTCAAGACTGAGCCTCACTGGAAACCATTAAATTCATCTAACCACAACCAGCCCCTACTTATTGGCATTGAGACAATTTTGTGTCCATACTATACTTTCTCCTTCGTTTCATGCACTGTGATCTTCTTAAAACTGTGTATGGTATTTTGTCAGAAAACGACAAAAGAGTGTTCCAAATCTCAGCTACTGTTTGCTTTAAGAAATGCTTTCTAACGTCTCTCCTGAATGGCCTGACCGTAATTCTCAGACTATGCCCTGGTTCTACACACTTTAACCAGTGGAAATAGTTTATCTTTATTAGAACATAGATCATAGAACAGTACAGCACAGTACAGGCCCTTCAGCCCACGATGATGTGCCGACCTATTAACCTACTAAGATCAATCTACCCTGTCTTTTGACCCTGTCTTTTCCTGTTAATATCCTTTAAACCTTGATTAGGCCACCACCACCCCCCCCCCCCCCCCCCCCCCCCCCCCCCCCCCCCCCACTCCCATCCCAACCTTCTAGATTCTAGAGAATAAAGGCCTAATTTGTCTAATCGTTCCTCATAACCCCTGAAGTCCAGATATCATTCTTGTAAGCCTGCATTGCACTCCCTCCAGAGCCACAACATCCTTCCTCATGTGTGGTGCCCAGATCGGCTCACAGTGCTCTAAGTGGGCCCTAACTTGGGTTTTGTATAGCTTCAGCATAACGTCTGCATTCCTGTACTTCATCCCTTTAGATATGAAGGCCAGCATTCCATTAGCCTTCTTGACGATTTTCTGCACCTGTTTTGGACCTTTTGAAGAGTTTTGCGTCTGAACCCCGAATCTTGCTGGGCATTCACTGTATTTAACTTTGTGCCAATTGAAAAATGTCCTGATCTATCCTTCCTTGGTCTGAAATGATTAACCTCACACTTGCTTATACTAGAATCTATCTGCCACAGCTTTACCCATTCACCTAATCTGTCGAAATCCTGTTGTAATTTTATGTTGTCATCAACACTGACTACAATACTGCCCAGTTTTGTGTGGTCAACATATTTGGATAAATTACTTTTTAATGCCATTATCCCCTTTTGCCATTCCATCTGCCCAGGAAATAATTTTGTTTTTAGCGCCAACCATAAGAAAATTGGAAGATTTGTTATGATCCAAACGGATAGGAAAACTGCACAAGTCATACCCTAGAATGAAACCTGGCTTGATAGTCCATATATTTTTTAATTGATCTTTGTTAATCATGGTGGTTCAGTCACTGAACATATCTACAAGTAGCTGTCAATGTACTTTTAACAATAGAACATCAAAGTTTATTATAAAAGAAAATCGTGAGCAATGTTACATTTTAGAAGAACAATTTGAAACAAATTCATCACAAATACCAGAAATAAAATTCACCTTTTTATCCTCAACAGTAACTTTACAGATACTCCTTGTCATCACTATAACTGGTTGATGCATGTGTTTTATGTACCCTCAGCTTTCACCAGATTTCTGGCCAGTCTTTTTACAAGCTTAGCACTTCAGTCTCTACAGACTAGTATTTATAGACACAGATTCAATGATTTTTCTGCATTTTTTTTTTAAAAAGCTCAGTGCTGAGTGCTCTCGCAATTGCTATTCACAGCACTTCTCCTCCTACAGATCTTTCTTGTCAGAAAGACCCTTGCAAACTGCCTTTTACACATTCATAGATTAGATTCATAGATTCATACAGCGCAGAATAGGCACTGACATTACTGTCGCTAAAAGTGCACTAATCCCAATTTCCTGCACTAATCCTAACTCACATTCTTGAATGTAGGAGCAAATTCAACTCCAATGTTACTTCCTTGCTCTTATACACTATGTCATGACTGATGAAAGCAAGTGTCACATATGCCTACTTAACTATCCTATTCACATGCTCTGCTGACTTCAGAGATCTGTGAATCATTACTCCAAGATCCCTCTGCTCCTCTGAGCTATGCAGTGTCCTGCCATTTATTAAATGCTCCCTCATCTTGTTTATTCTTCCGTATCCCTGAATGTTATGATATTTAATGTACTCATCCAAATATTTTGTAAAGATTGTAAGGTTTCCAGCCTCCACTACCATCCCAGATGGTGCATTTCAGATTCCCACCGCCCACTGAGTGGAAAAGGTTTTTCGCAAATTCCTTCTGAATCTTCTGCCTCTTACCTTAAAATGATGCCCCCTTGTGACTGACCCGTCAACCCTACTTACCCTGTCTATACCTCTCATAATCCACACTTCTCAATCATGTGACCCCTCAGCCTTCTCTGCTTTAAAGAAAACAACCCAAGCCTATCTAGTCTCGCTTCATAGCTCAATTTCTCCATCCCAGGCATCTTCCTGGTGAACTTCCTCTGTACCTCCTCTAGTGCTAACACAATCTACCAGTAGTGAGGTGACCAGAACTGTACACAATACTCCAGCTGTGGCCTGACCAACACTTTGTACAACTCCAATAAATACCCCCTTGCTCCTATACACTATGCCATGGCTGATAAAAGCAAGTGTCCCATATGCCTACATAATTATCCTATTCACATGCTCTGCCCACTTCAGGGATCTCTGAATAATTACCCTAAGATCCCTCTGCTCCTCTGAGCTACCCAGTGTCCTACCATTTATTAAATACTCCCTCATCTTGTTTCTTCTTTCAAAGCGCATCACCTCAAACTTATCATAGAATCCTTACAGTGTGGAAATAAGCCATTCAGTCCACACTACCCCTCCGAAGAGCATCCCAGCCAGATCCATTCCCCAACCCCTACATTTCCCATGTTTAACCCACCTAACCTAAACATCCCTGGACACAATTTAGCATGGCCAATCCACCCTAACCTGCACATCTTTGGACACTGAGATGAAACCGGAGCACCTGGAGGAAACCCATACAAACACGGGAGGATGTGCAAACTCCACACAGAAAGTCGCCCAAGGGTGGAATCGAACCCAGGTCCCTGGCGCCGTGAGGCAGCAGGGCTAGCCACTGAGCCACCATACCACCGAGTTAAATATTATCTGCCACTGGTCTGCCCATCTGACCAATGTATCTATATCTTCCTGTAACCTACAACCATCTTCTTCACTATTAACCACCCACTGGTCTTGGTGTCATCTGGAAATTTGCTTAACATTCCCCCCAACATTTTCATCTACATTATTTATGATCATAACAAATGATGAGAGTCCAGTTAGTGATCCTAGTGATGTACTGCTGGACGTCGCCCTCCAGTCACTGAAACAGCCGTCTACCACTACCCTTTATGTCCTATTACTAAGCCAGTTTCTGATCCATCTTACCAAGTTTCCCTCAATTCCGTGTGCTTTAACCTTCTCAATCAGTCTCCCATGTGAGACCTTGTCAAAAGCTTTGCTAAAATCCATGTAAACCACGTCAACTGAACTTCCCTCATGATAGGGTTGTTAAGAAGGCGTACAGTGTGTTAGGTTTTATTGGTAGAGGGATTGCGTTTCGGAGCCATGAGGTCATGTTGCAGCTGTACAAAACTCTGGTGCGGCCGCACTTGGAATATTGCGTAATGGTCACCGCATTATAGGAAGGATGTGGAAGCATTGGAAAAGGTGCAGAGGAGATTTACCAGGATGTTGCCTGATATGGAGGGAAGGTCTTATGAGGAAAGGCTGAGGGACTTGAGGCTGTTTTCGTTAGAGAGAAGAAGGTTAAGAGGTGACTTGATAGAGACGTACAAGATGATCAGAGGATTAGATAGGGTGGACAGTGGGAGCCTTTTTCCTCGGATGGTGATGGCTAGCACGAGGGGACATAGGTTTAAATTGAGGGGTGATAGATATAGGACAGATGTCAGAGGTAGGTTCTTTACTCAGAGAGTAGTAAGGGCGT
Source organism: Rhincodon typus (assembly GCF_021869965.1). Classification (NCBI taxonomy): domain Eukaryota; kingdom Metazoa; phylum Chordata; class Chondrichthyes; order Orectolobiformes; family Rhincodontidae; genus Rhincodon; species Rhincodon typus. The sequence goes on along the minus strand of NC_063366.1, from coordinate 24,944,799 downwards.
GGAATGCCCTGCCTGCAAAAGTAGTAGACTCGCCAACTTTAAGGGCATTTAAATGATCATTGGATAAACATATGGATGATAATGGAATAGTTTAGGTTAAATGGGCTTCAGATTGGTTTCACAGGTCGGCGCAACATCGAGGGCCGGAGGGCCTGTACTGCGCTATAATGTTCTATGTTCTATGTTCTATGTTCATCTGCACTCTTTGTCACATTTTCTAATCACTCTGACAAATTAGTTAGGCATGACCTCCCTCTGAAAGGGTCATGCTGACTATCCCTAATTTCGCATGATTTTCCAAGTGGATATTAATTCCCTCCTTCAGAATTTTCTCCAATAGTTTCCCTACCTCTGATGTGAAACTCACCGATCTGTAATTTCCTGATTCATCTCTACCACCCCTCTTAAAAAGTGGAACCACATTAGCCGTCCTCCAGTTCTCTGGCACCATCCTGTGGCCAGCGAGAAGTTAAAAATGCTTGTCAGAGCCCCTGCAGTTTCCTGACTCACCTCCCACAGAAGCATGGAATGCATTGCATCCAGGCCAGGGGATCTGGCTGACAGAGCCTCCAATACCTCCCCATTTCCTATGTCACACTGTTCAAGTTCCTCACAGTCCCTTTTGCTGAAATTCTGGACCTCCATTCTCCTTCTCCACAGTGAAGACCGAAGAGAAGTATTCATTCAACATCCTTTCAATATCCTGTTGCTTCACAGACAGCGCCCTTGGTCCCTAATGGGCCCTACTCTTTCCTGGTTAACCTCTTCCCTTTAATGTATTCATAAAATATCTTAAGATTCTCTTATTAGCAAGCCCTTTTTCATACCCCTTCTTTCTCTTCTAATTGCTTTCTTAAGTTCCCTTCTGCACCTCCTGTATTCCAGTCAGGCCACAGCTGAATTACTTCCTTTAGACTTGCTTTTTTCTGTATCCAGTCCTGAATTGTCGTAGACATCCAGGATTCTCTGGACTTATTGCTCCTAGATTTCCCTCGAAAGAGTACATGTTGGGGCTGTACTCTCCCCTGCTCCTTTCAGATTGCATGCCCTCTCACCGCCACCCCTACCCCCCCCCCCCCCCCCCCCCCCCCGCCCATTGCTCTGCCATAGACTTACCTGCAAGGAGCTGTTCCCAGTCTACTGTGGCCAGATCCTGCTTTATTCTAATAAAATCAGCATTCCTCAATCCAAACCTGTCTTTTACAGGCCATCTTTTCCCTTGTCCAAAACAAATTTGAACCATACCGTGTTTTTGTCACGATTACTTTAATGTTCCCCACTGCCACATTGAACACTTGTTCATCATCTTTCCCCAGAAGCACATCTAACACTGTGCCATCCCTGTTGGGCCTTCTACACACTGGTACAAAAAAACTCCCCTGGATACATTTCATGAAATTGCCCCCTCTCACAGTATAACTATCCCAATTACTGATGGAAAAGTTGAAATCCCTCAATATAATTACCCAATTATTACTCCTACACACCTCTGTGAACTGTCTACATATTCGTTCCTCTATTTCCCACTGACTGTCTGGGGCCTATAATACACTCCCAGTAAAGTAAGTACCCCCTTAACTTTCCTAACTTCTACCCACAAAGCCTTGTTTGAGGAGCATTACAAGATATCATCTCTCCTTGTTGCAGTAATTGATTCCTTAATTAATAGTGCTTTTCTTTTGGGTGGTTCAGACTTTCTATCCTACTGAACCTCTTGCCTCTAGGCAATAGCAGTTATTATTTTTCTTTCAGTTTCAACCAGTACACTGAAGTGTTCACCTCAAGATCTTAACAAACTTATTAAAATGCATGTAACCAAACTCCAGACACCAACCCCACCATTCAGAGAACAAATCTAAAATAAATTTAAAATCTTTTCCCTCTTAATAGATTCAATACAGAAAAATAAATCAAACTTCAAATTATCCATCATTCCTCCATTTTGGCACCTAAGGTTTCAAAGCTTAATAACCTTCACCGCAGGATTTACAGATTGATAATTAACCTGTTTGGTTGTGTTGTGGTAGAAAGTAAAATCACCATAGTCCTGTCGAACCAGAGGGCTGCTCTCTCATTAGGGAGAGACAACTGGCGATGGTTTAAACTGAGGGTTACCATGACTTAGATGGACAAAGTCAGAGGTCACCTGATCAAGGAGCAGCACTTCAAAAGCTTGTGTATTCAAATAAATCTGTTGGACTATAACCTGGTGTTGTGTAACTTCTGACTTTGTCCACCCCAGTCCAACACCGGCACCTCCACATCATGACTGAGGTGAGGGGAGAGGTTGAGATAGACAGTCCTTCACGGTTTATCATCTGAGAAGTGGCTCATTTAACAGGGTCAGGCTGGAATGTGGCCTCAAGTCCTGGGAGTGGGACTTGAACCTACAGCTTTCTGAGTCAGACTCAGTTGTGCTACCCACAGCCAAGGCCGACATATGATGGTGAACTAATGTTGAATTTGCTTGCAAGCCATTTTATCCTCAACCATTTGGCCAGAATTTAGTTTATTTTTGAAACTCTGATTTATTGGCAGGTGAGCGTTACATTATTCTTGGTTCTGGAATATTCACAATAATAATTTCACCCTTGCCAATTTATGAAGCAAATGAAATCGGTGAGTGTGACAAAGTGTAAGCAAAACTAAGCTTCACATTTAATACTTTTGCCAGGGAAATTGATCAAGTAACTGCATAGTACGACTTGCATGAACCCTAACTACTTTATAAAATCTGGTGCAATTCTGTTTGACAAAAAGACCTGTCACCTTACATTGCTATGTTCCTGGTGTAGACAAACCAGATGTATATGTAGCTGAAGGGTGACTTCTATCCCTTCGTATTCAGGTCCTCTAGATATCGTTAACAGCATTCCATCAGCTGTGTTTATGATGGTCTTCTGTATCTGCTGAAGACTTTTCAATGATCCATGTTCCAAGTCTACCAGATCTTTTGACCTCCACTTGTCTCTGGTTTTTCACTGTTTAGAAAGTAGTGTGTTTTATCTTCGTATTAATTTCCAAAGTGGATGATCTATCATCTTTCCTACTTTAAATGTATTTGTCACAGTTTTGTCAATTCACTTCATCTATTAAGGTCTCTGCAAATTAACTCTGCCTGCCACACTGCTTACAATTGCATAAATTCCAATGAGGGATGCTATGGTTGTCTTGCTGGATGTCCAGATAAGTAACTTGCATGGGCTTTCACTGCCCACTATTTTTGCCACCTCTCCAGAAAAAGGTCAGTCAGGTTTTTCAAGCAACATCGACCCATTACAAATCCTCACTGTCCTTCTCAAATCAGCCACAATGTTTAAATAAAACAAAGAACTGCAGATGCTAGAGATCTGAAACAAAAACAGAAATTGCTGGAGAAACTTAGCAGATCTGGTAGCATCTGTGGGAAGAAAGCATCTTTTTAAACACAAATATTTAAGCTGTTTATTCATTTAATTTTAAGTATATTTTGTTTTCTTTATTCATTAACAGGTAACAGAACGTAAAAACTAGGAGCAGGAGGAGGCAATTCAGCCCCTTGAGCCTGCTCCACCATTTAATATGATCATGGCCGATCTCATCTCGGCCTGAACCTCACTTTCCTGCCCGTAAACCTTCAACCCATTACTAACTAAAGGTCTGTATATTTCCTCCATAAATTTACTCAATGTCCCAGCATCCACCATGCTCTGACGTAATGAATTCCACCGATTCATGACACTTTGAGAGAAGTAATTTCTCCTCGTTTCGGTTTTAAATCTGAAACCTCTTATCCTAAACCTATGACCCCTTGTTCTAGACTGCCCCATATGAGGAAACATCCTTTCTATGTCTACCTTGTCAATCCCTTTTGGCATCTTGTATACTTCAATTAGATCTCAGCTTAATGTTTCTGAGTATAGATGTGATAGGAAGAATAGAAAGGGAGGCAAGAGTGGCGTTTTTGGTTAGGATCACAGGTTTAGGATAAGAGGTTTCAGATTTAAAACCAAAATGAGGAGAAATTACTTCTCTCAAAGTGTCATGAATCGGTGGAATTCACTACCTGGGACATTGAGTAAATTTATGGAGGAAATAGACAGATCTTTAATTAGTACTTAGGGAGATTATTCCAGGAAGTACGTCCAGTGAAGTTATATGGTTGGAACTGAGAAATAAGAAAGGCATGATTGCCTTTTTGGGATTGTATTATAGGCTCCTCAATAGTCAGTGGGAAATTGAGAAGCAAATATGTAAGCAGATCTCAGATATCAGTAAGAATAGTAGGGTTGTAATGGTATTTAACTTTCCAAACATAGATTGGGATTGTCATAGTGTTAAGGACTTGGATGGGGAGAAATTTGATAAGTGGGTACAAGAAAGCTTCCTTATTCAATATGTGGATGTACGTACTAGAGAAAGAGCAATACTAGACCTTCTGTTGGGAAATAAGGCCGGACAAAAGACTGAGGTGCAAGTGGGGAGCACTTTGGGGCAAGTGATCAAAATAATTATGGGAACAGATAGAACTGATCAAAAAGTTAAAGTTATAAATTGGAGTAACACCAATTTTGACTGTATCAGACAGAAGCTTTCAAAAGTTGATTGGGGGAGGCTATTTACAGGTAAAGGGACAGTTGGGAAGTGGAGGGCCTTCAAATAAGAGGTGCGTTCCTTTCTGTGAAGAGCAAGGCTAGTAGGTGTAAAGAATGCTAGATAACTAGAGAAATAGAGTCTCTGGTCAAGAAAAAGAAGGAGGCATAGGTCAGGTATAGACAACTGGGATAGAGTGAATCCCTAGAGGAATATAAATGTAGTAGGAGTTTACTTAAGAAGGAATTTAGGAGGGCAAAAAGGGGACATGAGATAGCTTTGGCAAATAGAGTTTAGGAAAATCCAAAGTGATTCTATAAGTACATTAAAGGCAAAAGAGTAACTAGGGACAGATTAGGGCCCCTTAAAGATCAACGTGGCCATTTATTTGTGGAACCACAAGAGGTGGATAAGATATTAAATGACTATTTCACATCAGTATTTACTGTGGAGAAGGACATGGAAGCTAGGGAACTTGGGGAAACAAATAGTGATGTCTTGAAACAGATAAAGCTAGTTAAATCGCTGGCACCTGATCAGGTATTTCCTGGAACTTTGTTGGAAACTAGGGAAGAGATTGCTGGGCCCCTTGCTAAGGTATTTGTATCATTGACAGCCACAGGTGCGGTGCCAGAAGACTGGAGGTTGGCTAATGTGGTGCCATTATTTAAGAAAGGCTGTAAGGAAAATCTAGGGAACTATAGACTGGTAAAGCCTTATGTCAGTGGTGGGTAAGTTGTTGGAGGGAATTCTGAGGGATAGGATTTACATGCATTTGGAAAAGCAAAGAATGACAATGGATACTGAAAATGGCTATGTGTGTGGGAAATCATGTCTCCCTAACTAGATTAAGATTTTTTAAAGTGGTGACAAGGAAGATTGATGAAGTCAGCGTGGTAGACATTGTCTATATGGACTTCAGCAAAGCGTTCAATGAGATTCCATTGGTTAGCAAGGATAGATCATTGGGGATCCAGGGGGAGCTAGCCAATTGGATACAAAATCGGCTCGAAGGAAGGAGACAGAGGGTAGCGGTAGAGGGTAACTTTTCGGACTGGAGACATGTGCCACAAGGATCGGTGCTGGGTCTGCTGCTTTTCGTCACTTATATAAATGATTTGGATGGGCATATAGGAGGATTGGTTAGTAAGTTTGTAGATGACTGTAAAATAGGTGGGAGTGTAGTGGACTGCGAAGAAAATTGTCTCAGAGTACAATGGGACCTTGATCAGATGGACCAATGGGCCTTGGAGTGGCAGATGGACTTTAATATAGATAAATGTGAGGTTTGTATTTTGATAAGGCAAACCAGGGCAAGACCTATACAATTAATAGTAGAGCCCCGAAAAGTATTGCTAAGCAAAGAGACCAAGGGGTGCAGGTGCATAGTTCCTTGAAAGTAGAGTTGTAGGTGTACTGGGTAGTGAAGAAGGCATTTGGCATGCTTGCCTTCCTTGGTAAGAATATTGAGTATTGAGGTTGGTTGGCTCGCTGAGCTGGTTTGACTACGCCAAGAGGAAGAAGAATACCTCTTCCAAGTGTTCAAGGATAATGGATATCCAAAGAACTGGGTCAGAAGATGCCTACAAGAACAGCATCAGAAAGACTCTACACGCCCCGACACACTCATCACACTACTCTACATCAGGAACACGTCGGAACTCACCACAAGACTCCTACGACCGCTGGGCATCAGAGTTGCACACAAGCCCATGTCAACCCTACGACAACTGCTCACCTGAACTAAAGACCCACTCCCTGCCATGGACAGGACCAATGTCATCCACAAAATCCCCTGCAGAGACTGCGAGAAACACTACATCAGACAAACAGGAAGGAAACTAACAACAAGAGTACATGAACACCAACTGGCTACAAAAAGACACGACCAATACTCACTCATCTCAATCCACATGGACAAGGAGGACCACGACTTCGACTGGGACAACGCCATGATCCTGGGACAGGCTAGGCAGAGACAAGCACGAGAATTCCTGGAAGCATGGCACTCCATGAAGCATGCTATTAATAAATACATTGAACTCGACCCCATATACATTCCACTACGAAGGAAAACCGGAGTGAGGCAATCCATCTCAACGGACCCCAGAGTTTAAAAACCAGGCGGGAAAACACACCGACGCTTCATCAGAGGCTGCACTGAGGATGTTACCAAGCATGGTAACGAAACGTCTGCAAAACAACAAACCAGCTAGGCAAGCCAACCGACCTCAACACACACAACCCGAGCCACAGATCTACTCCAAAACCTTAATATTAAGTATAGAAGTTGGGATGTCATGTTGTGGCTCTACAGAACATTGTTGAGGCCACTTTAAGAATACTTCATACCATTCTGCTTGCCCTTCTGTAGGAAAAATAAAGTTAAACTTGAGAGGGTACAGAAAAGATCTACAAGGATGTTACTGAGGCTGGAAGGTTTGAGCTACAGGGAGAAGCTGAATAGGCTGGGGCTATTTTCCCTGGAGCATCGGAGGCTGAGGTGTGACCTTATAGAGGTTTATAAAGTCACGAGGGGCATAGATAAGGTGAATAGCCAGGGTCTTTTCCCAGGGCAGGAGAGCCCAAAACTAGAGGGCACATGTTTAAGGTGAGAGGGGAAAGATTTAAAAAGGACCCGAGGGGTAAGTTTTTCACTGAGAGGGTGGTGTGTATGAACAAGCTACCAGAAGAAGTAGTGGAGGTGGGTACAATTATAACATTTAAAAGGCATATGGATGGGTTTATGAATAGGAAGGGTTTAGAGGGATACGGGCCAAATACTGGCAAATGGTACTAGGTCAGATTGGGATGTCTGGTTGGCGTTGACAAGTTGGGCTGAGAAGGGTCTGTTTCTCTGCTGTATGACTCTATGACTCTATTTCCTCTCAATCTAAAATGTTCAATCTCTCTCCATAAGACAAGCTCCTCATCTCTGGAATCAATCTAGTGAACCTTCTCTGAACTGCCTTCAATGTAGCTATATCCGTCCTCAAGTTAGGGGACCAAAATTATATGCAGTGCTCCTGGTGTGGGTTCATGAATGCCTTATACAGTTGCAACAACACTTCCCTACATTTGTATTCTATTCTTTTAGCAATAAATGCCAAAGGTTGCAGGTGTACTGGCTGGGCAAGCATCTGGTGTTACAAAAGCTGATATTTCTTTGTATCAGTAATTAGAACTTGCCAATATTATTTTAACAAGGGTTTTTTAGTACCAAATCATACTTGCCGATTCCTCTCAATGTAGTCCTCCAATTGTTAATTTGGACATGAATCTGCCTTTGTTACCATGTTGACTTTGTGCTAATTGACACACATGCCCACATTGTCCAATGGCCAGACAGTTGTTCTTCCAGTATAGATAAGATTTTCTGTGGTATCCCCATTGCAGCAGACTCCAAGAGAATTTCCTGGGAAATTGTATTTTCCCGAAGGCCTTTCCTCTGAAAGTCTCCATTAATGTGAAAGAATTCAGAGAGTACCAATGAAATTAAGTAAACATTTACACAGGAAAGAACTTGGACGATTAAATATCAGGTTTAATTCCTTGGTAACTATTCAACTGACTGTATATTTAGCTCAGACACATCAACATACACTTGCCCCAGACCACAAACACCCACAAGAACCTGAAATGGGACCCCCTCAGACCCCGGACATGATACCCTCCTTTAGTCCAAGAGCTGACACCCCATCACCCACTCTGGATCTATGACGTCCACCCCACTTCAGACCCATACCCACATGCCCCCCAGACTCGACGCCGCATTCCCCCTCCCGACCCACATCCCCCACCAGACCTGACATCCTTCCCTGCCCCATCCAGACTAAAACCTCTTTGTCCTGCCCCCCAGACCTGACACCCCTTCTCCACCTCCAGACCCGAATTTCACTTTCTCTTCCAGACCTGACCTTCCCCTTCTTTTCGACCCGACCCCCTTCCCACCCCCCCCCATCCAGACCCAACACACCTTGTCTCCCTCCATCCCAAAACTTCCTTCTACCTGCTCCAAACCCAAAAACCTCCCCCTCTCCCAATCCAGACCTGACCCCCCTTTACCCACTCCAGATGTGGCAATCTGAGTGTGACTGGTACTCCTCAGAAAATTTGGCCCACCTCCTTTGTGCTCCGTTAGGCTCCAGCACCGTCCCAATAGGTGATCTCCAGTACTGTGACTCAATTCAATAATGCTATCTTCCATATGAACTTGATCTCTTCCTACACTTGACCTGACCTCTCTCGCTTGAGTCTATGAGGATATTATTTTATTGGGGCATATCTTTTATGTTTACATCGTGTTGTGCGGCCAAAACAATTTCTTGTGACCTATTTACACAAATCAATTTATAAAATCTTTTGTATGTTACTTTGATAATATTCTTCAATATAGTATAATATTCCATCTAAATTTGTAAGCACCCTTATATTATCCAGTTTGATTTCAGTTTCTAATATTTCTGAATTTTCAGTTTCTAATATTTTTTATTTCACTCCTTATTTATTTCCATTGCAAATATACTTCTGCTTTAACCATCCTCCCCATCAGAAAATTGCCTTAAGATGCCAACATTTGTCACATCCCTAATGGGATCTGTGTGCTGCAATTCATTAGTATCATCAATTACTGGAAAAAAAGAAAACAAATGTTTATTTATTGTAATGAATTTATCCTTTAACATGTGACAAAATGGGTCATGAATTATTAATGGATAAAACTAAACTATACCCCCTTTACATACAAACATGCATAATCATTCAAAAGTGGATTGGACAAGACAGACAAGACAAAGAGTTTAGCAAGAATATCATGGGTAAAACATATAGGGAAAAGCAACAAATTCTGTCGATCAAGAATCCAAACCACAAAGGGAAATGAGGTAATGTTCTCACAGTTCTTTTACTTATTGGCAATGATATCATGTTGTTGACTGCAGCAATTCTCAATTCATTAGATGGTCAGTTATACCTGGATCCTGGTTTGAGTTAAAGGCTTTTCTTTTTGCAGTCTTTAATATTATTACTTTTCCACTTACAGAGGAAGAGATCTGGTTTGTTTGCATACCTTTGAAGATCTGAGTACCCACTTTCTCTTCTGTTAAAACCAATCCAAAACCTCTTTCTGCATAGTTATTTGTTTTGAACCCAAAGGCACCCAGTGCCAACTGGTATCACAAAAGTCTCAAGCCCAGTTTTTCAAAAAGTTGCATAACCTTGTGTAACCGATGAGTGAACTCTGCAATGTCCCAACTTTGTATTGAGTTATAAAAAGAGAGTTAATTTTCTGCAATTCAGCAGTGCACATTAAAACGCAAAAACCTTTATCGCATTTGTTAAGTCAAGTCTCAATTTATAACACTAAGTGCAAATGTTTCATCTGAAATCAGTGGCAGAGAAATGAATGGAGGCATTGACTTTGTGCTGTTTTTGCTTGTCCTGAAGAACCTTGGTACTGTTCTCTTCACATGGAAAAGTCACTTGATGACAGAGATTTCTCCACCTTGGTCAGTCCAAGGTTATTTTTCCCATGTATTGAGATTATGCTTGCAAGCTCTAAGATTGGCCTTCAAGATTGACTTGATGCCTAGCTTTGGGATGACCTTTGCTACAGGGTCCAAGGTTCCACTGACTATGGAGGGCAGCCTTTTATATGAAGAAATTCACCAGGCATTGTATTATTTATGTAATTGTTATGGTCACCATGGAGACCAGCAAAGAAAAATTGAACTTGCAAACCAGGAAAAATCGATGAACATGATTTCATTTTTAAAACCTTTAGTGTACAATCAAGCTAAAATCAATGTTGAGTCATTATAAATTAACAGGCAGATAATGTTCAGTAGAAGCTATAAACTACCCATTATATAACTGAAACAACAAGGGTAGGTCTCACAAATGTACAAGTCATCAATTCACAATCCTGACTTGGAAATACATGCCATTCCTTCACTGTGACTGGGTCAAATCCTGAAATTCCCTTCCCAACAGCATCGTCAGTCTATCTGCAGCACATGGAACTAAAAAACAACTCAACACCACCTTCTCAAGGGGCAACTGGGGACAGGCAATAAATGCTGGACCCTGCCAGTGATGCCCATATTCTATGACTGAATAAAAAAACAGCATGTATTATAGTCATAGAATCATAGAGTCATACAGCATGGAAACAGACCCTTCAATCCAACAAGTCCATGCCAAACATAATCCTAAGCTCAACTAGTCCCACCTGCCTGCCTCTGGCCTATATCGCTACAAACCTTTCCTATTTATGTACTTATCCAAATGTCTTTTAAACATTGTAATTGTCCCCGCATCCACCACTTCTTCAGGAAGTTCATTCCACACACGAACCACTCTCTATATAAAAACTCTGCCCCCATGTCTTCTTTAAATCTCTCTCCTCTCACCTTAAAAAATGTACCCCCAGTCACAAAATCCCCCATCCTAGGGAAAAGACAACTACCATTAACTCTATCTATACCTGTCATCATTTTATAAACTTCTATGAAGTCGCCTCTCAACCTCCTACGCTCCAGTGAAAGAAGTCCCATCCTATCCAGCCTTTCTATATAGCTCAAACCGTCCATACCTGGCAACATCCTGGTAAATTTCTTCTGAACCCTCTCCAGCTTGATAATATCCTTGCTATAACAGTTATAGAAGAGTCTCACCAATGTCCTGTACAACCTCAACATGACATCCCAACTCCTATACTGAAAGGACTGAGCAATGAAGGCTAGCGTGCTAAATACCTTTTTAACCACCTTGTCTACATGTGACACAAACTTGCAATTATGTTGAATGACTTTTCTATTTGCCAAATTTGACCCTTCAATTGCTTTCAGCAGCATCTCCACTTCATTAGAGTTTCCCGGTGAAGATACCTACTAAAATGATATAGATCTACAGAACCTACTTTATTCATGGCCAGCTTGATATCTCAGATTCCTCAGAACCTTTTTACCAAACCCTTTAACAAAACCCAATTACCTGTTTAAAAACTGAAAGAACTGTGGGTGCTGTAAATTAGGGACAAAAACAGAAGTTTTGGAAAAGCTCAGCAGGTCTGGCAGCATCTATGAAGAAAAAAAATTAGAGTTAACGTTTCAGGTCCAGGTCTGAAGAAGGGTCACCGGACCTGAAACGTTAACTCTCATTTTTTCTTCACAAATGCTGCCGGACCTGCTGAGCTTTTCCAGCAACTTCTGTTTTTGTTCAAGTTACCTATCTGCTCTGGTAGCAATCTTTCATTTTCTATTCTCTGACACACAGAACTCCTTGTAAATGTGCTTTCTTTGTTCTCTACCTCCTAACATACTAAACACCAAGAGCTCTTGGTGTGTTGAGCCTACATTCATATCCAAAGCAAATAAGTCTCACATTCACATTTAGGAATGATTTTCCCACCAGGAATTACACAAACATTATTTTCAGAAGCTTCGTTTAGTTTTGCTTTGATGAACAAAATATCAACAAAATTACATTTTGCAAAGAGCACCAATCAACACACATTGCATCGAAAAAGACCTGATACCGTAACTTTTCATATTTCTATCTACAGTTAAAAAATGCACCCTTCCATATGGTGAAATTGCAGCAACAGTCACGTCTGCGGTGATGATCTACATATCCATTGTGGGATTGTGTTTTATCTTCGCTTTAAAGTACAGTAAGTAATAATCAGGAGGCATAGTCAATGAATCATTCAATGGCACAAATTACTCTTTAATTGAACAAAATACATTGTTTCTTTCTGTACCAAAATTTCTTCTTACATAATTCATTTTCCATGACTTGGAATTGTCTCTAGTATGTCAATTGACCAAGGTTAGCACTAATACTATGTTCCTATACATGGGATTGTCTCTGGTATACTAGTTGTCCTACAGTCACACCGATCTCATCTCGAATACATCTTCTCCAAAACATCCCCAACTTCTTCGTTGGTGCTTGTGCCTTGAGTTACTTCGACATTCATCTCCAGACATCCTTCAAAAACCTTTCTCTTCTTCTCAGCCTTTCTCTCTCACGCTCAGTATCTCTCTCTATTTCTCTGTTTCTACCTTTCCCCCTCTATATCTCTCTCACTTTCTCCCTCTATCTTGCTCCTTCTCTCTCCCAGTTTCTCTCTGTCCTCTTCTGTCTCCTCATTCTCTCTCTGTCTTCTTTTCTGTTTCTCTTCCTCTCTCTATCACTCTCTCTTTTTCTCACTTATTCTCTCTCTCTCTTTCTCCTCTCTCTCTTTCACTGTCTCTTTCTATATGTCTATCTCTCTCTATATATATCTTTTTCTCTGTCCTTATGGAATTAGCTGCCAGAGGAAATGGTGGAGGCTGGTACAATTACAACACTTAAAAGACATCTGGGTTGGTACATTCAGAGGAAGGGTTTAGAGGGATATAGGCCAAATGCTAAGTCAGATTGGGATGCCTGGTCAGCATGAGCGAGTGGACCAAAGGGTTTGTTTCCGTTCTGTATGACTCTACAGTGGCCTGTATCTCTCCCTGTCTATATCTCTTTCTCTCTCTGTCTGTCTCTCCCCTCTTTCCTTTTCTGACTGTTCTCAAGATCTTTTTGATCAAATGTTAAGGATTCCCCCATATTGGTTCTTTCTTTGACAATTGGTTAGATACCCCCTTGACATATCTTGGGATATTTTCTTCTGTTCAAAGAGGTTGTGTAAATATTATTTGTTTTAATCCTGGTTTGCAGGTTCTTGTTGGTAATACAATAAGACCATGAGTCCAAAAGAAATAGGATCGAGTGTAAGTTATTCAGCCCCTCAAGCTGCACTGCCATTCAATAGGATCATGGCTGATTCCTCACATCCATTTTCCTGTCCTTTCCCCATAATCCTTGATCCCCTGACTGATCAAGAATCCATCCATCTTAGCCTCAAGGACTCTGTCCCACAGCTCTCTGTGGTAAGGACTTCCAAAGACTCTCAACCATCTGAGAGAAGAAATTCCTCCTCATCTCATCTTAAATTAGTGCCCCTTTAAAAGTTTGATGCCCCTTTTAAAATCAAAATCAAATTTATTCTGAGACTGTGCCCTCAGGTCTTGGACTCTCTCATGAGGGGAAACATCATCTCAATATTACCCTCTCATACGCCTTTAGGATCCGATATATTTCAATGATAATCCCTCTCATTGTTCTAAACTCCAGTGAAGAGAGTCCCAACCTGTTTAACCTTTACTCATAAGACAATTCCTCCACACTAGCGATCATCCTAGTGAACTTTCTCTGAACTGCCTCCATTGAAATGATATATTTCCTTAAATAAGGAGAGTTTTTACCTGGAGGTACATGGGGGATACAGGAGTTTACTGAAGAAGAAAATCAGGAGGGCAAAAAGGGGACATGAGATAGCTTAGGCTGAGAAGATTAGGGTGAATCCAAAGAGATTCTTTAAGAATATTAAAGGAAAAAGAATAACTAGAGAGAGAATAGGACCCCTCAAGGACCCAAGTGGACCTGTATGTGTGGAACCACAGGAGATGCGTGAGATCCTCAATGAATATTTCTCCTCTGTGTTTACTGTGGAGAAAGACATGATGACTTGGGAACTTGTGGAACTTAGTGGCGATAACAAAAACAGAAGTGGCTGGAAACGCTCAGTAGGTCTGGCAGCGTCTGTGAAGAAAAAAAATCAGAGTTAATGTTTCGGGTCCAGTGACCCTTCCTCAGAACTGATGGTAGCTGGGAAAATGTTTGTTTATATGCGGAAAATAGGCATGGGGATGGGCGAGGGAGTAAGCGATAGGATAGAACCTGAAGAAAGAGAAGAGTAGTTGGATAGACAAAGGAGTTGATAATGCTGTGGCTGGGAGGGTGAATAGCTGTTAATGGGGACGAAAGAGCGCAGAAAAAATTTACAAGTATTCAAGGGACTGAGCTGAAGTTAGTGGCATTATCTTGAGGACAGTTCATATCGCAATACAGAGGTGTTGAAAGTATTAAAATGTATGAAGGTGGATAAATCTCCTGGTCCTGATCAGGTATATCAAAGAACCGTGCAAAAAGTGAGAGAAGAAATTGCAGGAGCCCTGGGTGATATATTTGCATCATCATTAGCCACGGGTGAGGTCCCGGAAGACTGGAGGGTAGCGAATGTTGTGCCCTTATTCAAGAAGGGCTGCAAAGAAAAACCTGGGAACTATGGACCAGTAAGCCTAATGCCTGTGGTAGGAAGTTACTTGAGAAGATTCTGAGGGATAAGATATACATGTGTTTAGAAACACAGGGTTTGATTAGGAGTTGTCAGTATGGCTTTGTGCATGAGAGATCATGCCTCACAAATTTGTAGAGTTCTTTGATTAAGTGATCAGGAAGGTTGATGAGGGCAGGGCGGTAGACATAGTCTATACAGATTTAAGTAATGCCTTTGATAAGGTTTCACTCTGGTTAGATCGCATGGAATCCGGGGAGAGTTGGCAAATTGGATACACAATTGGATTGATGGTAGGAAGCAGAGTGTAATAGTGGAAGGATGCTTGTCAGACTGGAGGCCTGTGACTAGTGGTGTGCCTCAGGGGTCAGTGCTGGGCCCATTGCTGTTTGTTATCTATACCAATGACTTGGACGAGATTGTACAAGGCATGATTAGTAAGTTGATGGATAACACTAAAATAGGTGGTATCGTGGGCAGTGAAGAAGGTTATCAGAAATTGAAGCAAGATCTTGACCAGCTGGGGAAGTGGGTTCAGCAGTGGCAAATGGAGATTAATGTAGATAAGTGTGAGGTGTTGCATTTTGGAAAGTCAAATCCAGATAGGAGTTTCATAAGGAGTGTACTGGAACAGAGGGACCTGAGAGTTCAGGTGCATGGTTCTCTGAAAGTGGAGTCACAGGCAGACAGGGCAGTGAAGAAGGCTTTTGGCACACTGGCCTTCATCAGTCAGGGCATTGAGTATAGAAGTTGCAAAGTTATGTTGCAGTTGTGCAGGACATTGGTGAGGCTGCACTTGGAGTTCTGTGCTCAGTTTTGGTCACCTTGCTACAGGAAGGATGTTATTAAACTGGAAAGAGTGCAGAAGAAACTTACAAGGATATTGCCATGACTCAAGGGACTGAGTGAGAGGGAGAGGTTTGGCAAGCTAGGACTTTTTTCTTTAGAGCATAGGAGACTGAGAGGGGTCCTTACAGAAGTGTATAAGATCATGAGAGGCATGGATAGGGCAAATGCACTTCATCTTTTTCCCAGTGTTGGGGAATCGAGGACTAGAGGGCATCAGTTTAAGATAAGAGGGGAAAAAATATTTGGGAACCTGAGGGGCATTTTTTTTACACAGAGGGTGGTACGCATATGGAATGAGTTGCCAGTGGAAGTGGTTGAGGCAGGTACATTAACAACATTTAAAAGGCATTCGGACGAATACGTGGATAAGAAAAGTTTAGAAGGATATGGGCCAAGTGCAGGGAAATGGGGTTAGCGTGAATGAGCATTTTGGTCGGCATGGGCCAGTTTGGGCTGAAGGGCCTGCCTCCATGCTGTAGAACTCTATGACTCCAAAAGAGGTCACAATATCCAGGTGTGGTCTGACCAGCACCTTGTACAGTTGCACTAAGATTTCCCTACTCTTACACTCCAAATGCCTTGAAATAAGGACTAACATTCCATTAGGCTTCCTGATTACTTGCTGTCCTTGTGTCTTAGCTTTCTGTGTTTCTGCACAAGCATCCCCAAGTCCCTTTGTGTTGCAGCTTTCCATTTAAAAAAATATTCAATTCTTTTGTTCTCCCTTCCAAAATGACCAACTTCACATTTTCTCACATTATACTCCATTTGCCCACTCTTTGCCCACTTATTTAACCTATCAATGGGATTATGATTGCTACTAGGGCTGTTTTGTTTTTAAATTGGTAGTTTATATAAAGCCTGAGTTCCAGTTATTCACATGAATGTTTTATCTATCTTACAGTGCAGACGTGGAATCTTCAGAAAAGAGCAAGTCGACTTTGGACAAGATGAAAGTTGCTGCAGCATGATGCAATTTACTCTGAGGTAAAGTTTAACCCACTTTGTCTGTCTTCAAGCACCAGCAAGTTGTCAGTAGTCTGCATTCTAAGTGTTTTAATCTCTTCCCCTCTGCTCCCATGTGCTTCCCTCTTCTTCCACTTGATCTCATTTCTGTTTCTTTTAGTGTCTCTTCTATTCCCCCTTTCCATATTCCTCACCTCTCTCTCCCCTCCCTTTCTTTTTCTCCTTCCCACACCTTTCCTTACCCCTTTCTCTTTCTCTGTTCCCTCTTTCATTTCCTATCACTGTGTCTTTTCCTCTCCATCTCTGTCTGTCCATCTCCTTCTCTCCCTCACTGACACATCTGTCTCTCTTCACCTCAAACCAGTTCATGCTGGAGATCAGAAAAGCAAGTTTGTTTTGAAGGTTGTGGGTCCCAGCTAAAACTGAGGGATTCCAACACTACTTGTGAAGGAATTCAATCAGAGCAGACTTGTAAAAGGCAGGATGTGCTTAACCAACCTTTACATAAATGAGGAAATATTAGATTTGTGCACTATTGTATGAGCTTGAGACAATGTTGAGTGGCTGTCATCACATTTCAGAGATACGGATCTGTAGGGAAGAATCTTTCCAGGCGCTGGGCTATGATGCAAAATTTGGGAAAATCGGGTGAGAAGTCAAGCAAGGCATTCCTCAACCGAGAACAAAAATGAATATTTTCCAATCAAGTCCTGGATCAAATACAGGATTCTTGTTCAAGAGTCTCGGGGGTCTTTTAACATGATTGTCATTTATTATCACCTTCATTTTAACTTAAACTCACTTGTTTAGTGCTCTCTCCCAATCTCCCACTCACTGGATAGAAACTAGACTCCAAGACTTCTCAATCTGAAAGTCCAAACAAATGTCTGGTTATTCTGGCTCACTGCTGGTTCCTTCAGACCTGATCTCTATAGGTAGTGATTGTATGCACCCCAAGCACACACCAGTCTCACTGCACCCTTGTGACACATCTCTGGACACACTTACAACTTCTTTGCTGCACTTTGGAATTCTCTGATATCTCTCAATGCAATGCTGTTGCAAGGACCCAGGGCACAGGGAAACACCCCCAGTTCACAGATTGGACCAGGCTGCATCTCAGGGCTGGTCAGTCACTAAGCACCTCCCTGCTTTGCCTTGTATTGGCTTTCATTACGTTGCCCCCTCAGCCAGACCCTAAAGGTTTACAGTACTGATTCTGGTTGAGTACAGACACAAAGCCAGGCAGCTTGTCAGTGTCACCAGTCAGGAGGTTGCAATTCCACATTGCTATACCATGCTATGTCAATATTACACCTGCACCATGTACCTGTGTATGAGCCTATCACACTGCATGAGCTGCAAGCAAGCAGCCACATCTCATGTTTGCAACCAAGTCCAGGGAGACGCCTTTTAGGAGGGTGTCCCAGCGCAGTAAGTTATGGCAGCCGAGGAACTTAGTCATAGTCAGTCAGCTGTGCGGGTGATCAGCGACCATAAGATATAGCAGCATATTTAAGCCATTTGGCTCATCCAGTCTGCTCAGCCATTCAATCAAGGCTGATATGTTTCTCAACTTCATTTTCCTGCCTTCTCCCCATAACCTTTGATCCCCTCACAACTCAATATCCCATCTACCTCTGTCTTAAATACACTCAATGACTTGGCCTCTGCAGCCTTCTGCAGTATTGAGTTCCACAGATTCACCACCTTCTGATTGAAGACATTCTTCCTCATCTCAGCTCTAAGGGGTCATCCCTTCACTCTGAGGCTATGCCCAAGAGTCCTAGTCTCTCCTAGTCCACTCTATCCAGGCCTCTCAGTATCCTGTAAATTTCAATCAGACTCCACCCCTCATCCTTCTAAACTCCATCAAGTGCAGACCTCAAGCGCTTCTCACATGACAAGCCCTTCATCCCTGGGATCATTCTTGTAAAGCTCCTATGAGCCTCTCCAAGCCCAGCACATTCTTCCTTAGATACAGGGCCCAAAATTGCTCACAGTATTCCAAACACTTTCTGACCAGAGCTGTATATAGCCTCAGCAGTCCAACTCGGCTCTTGTTTTCCAGCCCTCTTGAAATGAATGTTAACATTGCATTTTCCTCCCTCAGGGGTTCAGAGGATTCTTGTTCAACAGTCCAGAGAGTGGGCCACTGTCAGTACTTGCTTCCAGTACAACCATTCCAGGGAGTCATGAGAACAGCCTTGACAGATATCAATTAGGGTCTGGTTACTACTTTTTCAGGGCTGTCTGGCAAATACCCCAGGGGCATTTGTGTCCATTGAACCCAGATGTGCTGAGTTTGTCCTAACTCTAACCCTAACCACAATCCTAACTCTAACTCTAACAACAAACCAAACCCTAACCCTAACCCTAATCGCAAACCTAACACTGACCCTAACCCAAACCACAAACCTAACTCTAACCCTAACCCTAACCCTAAAACTAACCCTAACCCTAACCCTGACACTAACCTTAACCCTAACACTGACCCTGACCCTAACCCTAACCCTAACCAGAAACGTAACACTGACCCTAACCCTAACCCTGACACGAACCCTAACCCTAACCCTAACACTGACCCTGACCCTAATCCTAACCCTAACCCTAACCCTGACCCTGACCCTAACCCTAATCCTAACCCTAATCCTGACACTAACCCTAGCCTTAAGCTTGACTCTAACCCTAACCCTGACGCAAAGTCTAACCCTAGCCCTAACCCTGACCCCAACCCTAACGCTGACACTAACCCGCGCCTTAAGCTTGACCCCAACCCTAACCCTGACCCTAACCCTAACCCTGACCCTAACCCTAGCCCTAACCCTGATCCTAACCCTAACACTGACACTAAAACTAGCCCTAACCCTAATCATAACCCTAAACGTGACATGAACCAAACGTGACACTACCTAACCCTGACCCTGACCCTAACCCGAAACATAACCCTGACCCTAACTCTAACCCTGACACTAACCCTAACCCTAACCCTAACTGTAAACCTGACCCTAACCCTAACTGTAAACCTAACCCTAACCCTAAACTTGACCCTAACCCTTACTGTAAACCTAACCCTAACCCTAACCCTAATCCTAACACTAAACCTGACCCTAACCCTAACCTTACCCCTAACCCTGACCCTAACCCTAGCCCTATTACACTAACCCTAACCCTAGCCCTAACCCTGACCCTAACCCTAACCCTAACCCTGACGCTAACCCTAATCCTAACCCTAACACTAACCCTAACCCTAACCCTAACCCAACCCTAATCCAAGGGTATTTATGTCCATTGAGCCTAGACATACTGAGTTTGAGGCAAGTGTCCTTTCTCAGTTTGAACTGCCAAAGGGCTGAGGGGGGACAAATAGGGTGGAGGTGGATGGCCCAGAGGGGGCACGTAGAGTGAGGTCAGGTTCTCTTGCCCCCCTGTTACTTTGCTATCCGTCCTGAGCCCCAGGCAGGAAACTAAGAGTAGAAATTAGCAGGTCAGTTTCCGAGTCGCAACCAGTGCTGAGTGGGATGCCACAGGGAGCAATGTTTGCTCTGCAACCATTCATAATATTTATTAATGATTTAAATGAGGGAACTAAATGTAATATTTCCAAATTTGTTGATGACACAAAGCTGGGTGGGAGGGTGAACTGTGAGGAGGAGGCAGAAAATCTTCAATGTAATACAAAAACATAACTTACTGGAAAAGCTCAGCTGGTCTGGCAACAGAGAGAAAGCAGAGTTAATGTTTCTGGTCCAGTGATCCTTCCTCAGGACAAGTGAGAAATGCATAGCAGATGCAGTATAATGTGGATAGATATTGTCCAGATCTTGCTGCATTTGGGAGCAAAACAAGAAGGCAGATTATTATCTGAATGGTGATAGTTTAGGAAAGGGAGAGTTGCAATGAGGCCTGGGTGTCCTTGTATATCAGCCAGTGAAGGTAAGATGCAGGTGAAGCAGACAGTGAAGAAGGTAAGTGGTACGTTGGTCTTCATAGTGAGAGGATTTGAATCCAGGAGCTTGGATGTCTTCTTGCAATTGTTCAGGGTCTTAGTGAGACCACACCTAGAGCATTATATACAGTTTTGGTTTCATTATCTGAGGAAGTATGTTCTGGTGATGGAGGGAGTGCAACAAAGATTTATCAGACTGATTCGTGGGATGGCAGGACTGACATATGAGGAGAGACTGGATTGGTTGGGCGCACTTTCAGGATGAGGGTAGGGAATTATTAACAAGAAAGGAGGTAGTGTCAGGACGTTAAGACCATAGGAAATAGGAACAGGCTGTTCAGCCCTTCATGACTGCTCCACCATTCAATAGGATCATGGCTGACCTGATATTCCTCACATCCATTTTCCTCTCGTTCCACATAACTATTGATTCTCCAACTGATCAAGAATCTAACTATCTCAGCCTTAAATATACACAAGGACTCTGCCTCCACAATACTCTGTGCAAAAAGTTCCAAAGATTCACAACTTTCTGAGAAAAGAAATTCCTCCTTACCTCAGTCTTAAATTGGTGCCCTTTTATTCTGAGACAATGCTGGATGGTCCTACACTCTCTCATGAGGGGAGACATCCTCTCAGCATTTAACCCGTCAGGCCAAACCAGGATATTGTCCAGATCTTGCTGCATTTGAGCATAGACAGCTTTCAGTGTCAGAGGAGCCGTGAATGGTGCTGAACATTGTGCAACCATCAGCCAACATCTGCACTTCTAAGCTTATGATGGAGGGAAGGCCATTGATGAAGCAGCTGAAGATGGTTGGGCCAAGGACACTACTCTGAGGAACTCCTGCAGAGATGTCCTGGAGCTGAGATAACTGACCTCCAACAACCACAATCACCTTCCTATGTGTCAGGTATGACTCCAACTGTGGAGAGTTTGCCCCCGATACTATTGATTAGCTAGCGCTCCTTGATGCAATATTCGGTTGAATGTGGCCTTGGTGTCAAGGACTCACCTCACCTCTGGAATTCAACTTTTTTGTCCATGTTTGAACTAAGGCTGTAAAGAGATCAGGAACTGAGTTGGCCCCAGCAGAACCCAAACTGGGCGTCATCGAGCAGGTTATTGCTGAGCAGGCGCTGCTTGATAGTACTGTTTGAAGACATCTTCCACCAGTTTACTGATGATAGAGAATAGACTGATGGGATATAATTAGTCAAGTTAGATTTGTCCTGCTTTTTATGTATAGGACATACCTGGGCAATTTTCCACATTGTTGGGTAGATGCCAGTATTGTGACTATACTGGAAGAGCTTGACCAGGGGAACAGCAAGTTCTGGGGCTCAAGTCTTCAGTACTACTGCTGGAATGTTGTTAGGGCCCACAGTCTCCAACCATTTCTTGATATCATATGGAGTAAATTGAATTTGTTATCTGTGATGACAGAAACTGCTGCAGGAGGCCAAAATGGATCATGCACTTGGCATTTCTGGCTGAAGATTTGTGCAAATACTTCAGCCTTATCTTTTGCACTGACATAGTGGGCTCTTCCGTCAGTGAAGGTGGGTATATTTGTGGAGCATCCTTCTCCAAGCAGTTGTTTAATTGTCCACCAACATTCATGACTGGATGTGGCAGCACTGCAAACCTTAGATCTGATCTGCTGGTTGTGGGATCACTTAGAACTGTCTATCACTTGCTGCTTATGCTGTTTGGAATGCAAGTAGTCCTGTTTGGTAGCTTCATCAGGTTGACACCACATTTTTAGGTATGCCTGGTGCTGCTCCTGGCATGCCCTCCTGCATTCTCCATTGAAGCAGGGTTGATCACTGGCTTGATGGTGTTCGTTGAGTAGGGAATATGCCAGGCCATGAGGGTGCAGATTGCACTGGAGTACAATTCTGCTGCAGTTGACAGTCCACAGCTCCTCATGGATGCCCAGTCTTGAGTTGAGTTGAGTGAACTTTCTGTGAATTACTTCCCATGAAATGATATCTTTGCCTAATTAAGGGGGCCAAAATTGCTGACAGTGCTCCAGATGTGCTCTCACTAGCACCTTGTACAGTTGCAGTAAGGCGTCCCTCCTCTTATCCTCCAATCCCCTTGAAATAAGGGACAATATTCCATTTGCCTTTTCTGGTTATCTTCATCCGTGCATTAGCTTTCTCTTCCTGTGCACAAATCCCAACAAGTCCCTTTGTGACCCAGCTTTCTGCAGTTTTTCTCTACTTAAATAATACTCACTTCTTTTTTTCTCCCTTCCAAAATGAACAACTTCACAGTTTGCCGCATTATACTCCTGTTGTCAATTTTTGGCACACTTACTAAACCTATCAATATCTCTGTGTAAACTGTTTATATCCATGTTTGAACAAGTCATTTGTCTTCACATAGAAGGCACAAAAAACATTCCAAGAATAATAGAAAGTCAGAGTTAAAAGGGAAGAAGGAAATCACAGTCACTGGAGAAAAAGTATGAGAAAGACTAATGTGAATAAAGGTTGATAGGTTTCCTAGACTGGGTAACTTATACCCTAAGGTCTTAAAGCAGAGATTTTTTTTGCGTTAGTTGTATTTTTTCAACATTCTTAGTTTCTAGAAAGATCCCTTTGGATTGGGACAGAGATAAGATAGAAAGCAGGAATCTATGAGCCAGTTTGTCTAATATCTGTCATAGGGAAAATGTCAGAATCCAATATTAAGGAGGTTGTAGCAGGACATCGTGAAAATGATAATACCATCAGGCAAAGTCAACATGGTTTTGTGAAAAGGAAATCATATTTGCCAAGTTTGTTAGAGTTTTATTGTGTATCAATCAGAACGGGTAAAGATGAGCCAGTCGGTGGAGGCTTTCTCTTGATTTAAGGATAATGTCGATTCAAGGACAATGTTATGACTAATCCAATTGTCGACCCACAGATCTTAGAACACATGAGGCTAGGTGTCCCCAAGGTAATAGGATCCACATTTCAGGATTTCCTTCCATTCCTTCTCTGTTGCTGGGCTATCTCATTGTTAAGGTTTTGCAACTCAAAAGTGTGATGCAGTGTGATAGACAAGTTGTCTCCATTTTGCTTGAGTGGTAGCAAAGTCATCCCAGTCATGAATGTAATTGGCCTCCACCAGCTCATTGCCCGAGACATTGCTGGTAGAATTTCTCCCATTCTCTTCTGTGTCGCTGATACACAGTCCTGTACACGAGGGTGCTGACAACAAATGCTCTGCACATGATGAACTTTGCTGACTGTCCAGTGTCTTTGTTGGGAATCAGCCAGTGCTGTATTTTCGAGAAGTTACAGCTGATCTGCTGTTGCTCTCACTGTTATTAGTGACTTCCAAAAACAGGTGTCCCAAGGTCTAGGGATGCCAACACATTCCAGAGTCTCTCCTTTCACACACCCAGGAGCTGAAATACTTCACTAACTTGGTCTGAGTTTATATCTGAATTTTGTTTGATAACATTTGGGGACAGGCCGAGTCTCTTGTTTACAGAATTAAAGAGATCAAGAGTGGTTCACAAATCTGGCACAGAGTGGGCAGTGACACTGCAACTATAGTGTCATAGGGTCAAACAGCATGGAAACAGACCCTTTGCTCCAGCCAGTCCATGCCAACTATTATTTCAGACTAAACCAGATCCACTTGCCTGCACTTGGCCCATGTCCCTCCAAACCTTTCCTATTCATCTGCTTATCCAAACATCTTTTAAACAATGTAACTGTATTCATATCCACCACTTCCTCTGGAAGTTCATTCCATGCACGAACCACTCTCTGTGTAAAAAAAATTGCCCCTTGTGTCCTTTTTAAACCTTCCTCCTCTCACCTTAAAAATATGTCCCCTAATTTTGAAATCCCCCATCCTAGGGGAAAGACCGCTACCATTCAACTTATCTCTGCCCCTCATGATTTTAAAAGCCTCCACAAGGTCACCCCTCAACCTCCTACGCTCCAGTGAAAAAGATCATAGCCAATTCAGCCTCTCCTTACAACTCAAACATTCCATTCCTGGCAACATCCTGGTAAATCTTTTATGAACCCTCTCCAGCTTGGTAATATCCTTCCTATAACAGGGCGATCAGAACTGGACTCAGAACTCCAGAAGAGGCCTCACCAATGTCCTGTATAACTTCAACCTGACTTCCCAACTTCTATAAAACCCGAAAGAAATGCGGATGCTGTAAATCAGAGACAAAAATTGAAGTTGCTGGAAAAGCTCAGCAGGTCTGGCAGCGTCTGTGGAGAGAAATCAGAGTTAACGTTTTGGATCCCTTCCTTTGTGTTCTGAGGGAGGGTCACTCAGCCTGATTCCGTGAAGAGAAATCAGAGATAACATTTCAGGCCGAGCGACCCTTCCTCAGAACTCAAGGGAAGGGACCCAAAACGTTAACTCTGATTTCTCTCCACAGACACTGCCAGACCTGCTGAGCTTCTCCAGCAATTGTCTATTTTTGCCCCAACACCTATTATTAACAAACTGTCTGCCTTTTATGTCTAGGGTGTCTCAGTTTAGTTTTAGAATGGAGGTGACTGAGGTTAAAAAGTTTTCCATCTACATGATGTTTAATACATAGACCAGAGGGATATTTATCTTTAAGATGAATAACCACCCTCAGGTAGATTGTAAATAGTTTGCCATCTCTAACACAGAATAGCTTCACATTGGTCTGGATTTTGAAGGCGTCTATTTTCAGATTTCTCACTCAAAACAGTTGCAATCCTTTCATCGTGAAGCAGTTGTTAGATTATGATGAGGTTTGTTGGACAAACGAATCTCTGGAGAACAATCCAAAAAGCCTCACAATCAAACGTTGCTATTGTATCCGCCTCCGTCATCTCTTCTGGCAGCACATTCCAGGCACTTACCACCCTCTGTGTAAAAAAACCTGCCTCTCACATCTCCTTTAAACTTAACTCCTTTTACCTGAAACCCACATCCCCTAATAATTGACGTTTCTACCCTGGGAAAAAGAATTCAACTATCCATTATATCCATGCTTCTCATAATTTTGTAAACTTCTATCAGGTCGCCCCTCATCCTTCGACATTCAAGTGAAAACAAACCAAATTTGTCCAATCTCTCCTTAATACCCCCCAAACCACTCAACATCCTGATAAACCATTTCTGTACTCTCTCCAAAGCTTCCATATCCTTCTGGTACTGAGGCGATCAGAACTGTATATAATATTCCAGATGTGGCTTAACTAAAGTTCTGTACAGTTACAACATGATTTGTCAATTTTTAACTAAATTTCCCAAACAATACAGACAAACACACTCTTGCCTTCTTCACCACCTTATCTACTTTTGTTGCCACTTTCAGGAAACTCTGGACCTGTATGTCTGGACCTCTCTGTATGTTGATGTTTCTAAGGGTTCTGCCATTTACTGTATACTTCCCTCCTTCTTCAGATCTTCCAAAATGCATCACCTCGTATTTGTCTGGATTAAACTCCGTCTGCCATTTCTCTGCCCAATTCTTCAGCATATCTATATCCTGCTATCTTCTGTGGCAATTTTCCTCACTATCCACAGCTCCCCAATTTTTGTATCATCTGTAAACTTACTAGTCAGGCCACCTACATTCTCCTTCATATATATATTATATATAAAATATAAATACTACCATCAACAGGGTTCCCAGCACTGATACCTGTAGAACATTACAATTCAGATCTTCAGTCTGAAAAACACCCTTCCACCACTAATTTCTGTTTTCTATAACTAAGCCAGTTCTGTATCCATCTTACCAGTTCACCACAGATCCCCTGTGACTTCACATTCTGTATCATCTGCCATGAGGGACCTCATCAAAGGCTCTGCTAATGTCCATATAGACAATATCTACCACCCTGCCCTCATCAATCATTTTTGTCACTTCTTCAAAAAACTCAATCAAGTTTGTGCAACATGATCTTTCCTGCACAAAGCCATGACAACTATCACTAATAAGTCCATATTTTTCCAAAAGTGAGTAAATCCTATTCCTAAGAATTTCTCCAACAATTTCCCTACCACTGATGTAAGGCTCACCGCCTGCAAATTCCTGGA
>NC_063366.1:24865625-24903237 GCF_021869965.1 Rhincodon typus | reverse complement strand
ATTAGACTGTGCGGGATATTAAAGGGTTTGGGGATTGAGTGCCATTAGACTGTGTGGGATACTAAAGAGTTTGGGAAGCCTCACTGATGCCAGTCAGGCAAGGCAATCTGCCATCCTTACCAGATTTGCCCTAAATATGATTCCAAACCAGCTGCAATGTGCAGGAATGGGCAATAAATGCAGGTCCAACCAGCGACACCCTCAGCCCATGAATGAATTAAGAAAAGACCTGGCTGAATCCTGAACTGCCCTCCAAAAGGACCTAACCATTCCGTTCAATCAAACTGATAGAAAGTTTCATCAGAGAAATGAAATCGGATACCTGGCATCGACCTCGGCACCGTAACAGAATGGCAGGAATAGTCCTGTCGACCCTGCAAAGTCTTTCTCACTAAGATCTGGCAGCTAGTGAGAAAATTGGGAGAGCTGTATCACAGATTAGTCAAGCAACAGGATTATGTCTTTGAGACAATGTCCCAGACACCACCATCGCCATCCCTGGAAATGTCCTGTCCCACCGGGAGGACAGACTCAGCTGAGGAGACAGTATGCAGTCAGGAGGAAGTTGCCCTGGGAGTTCTCAACATTAACTCTGGACCCCCATGAAGTCTCATGGGATCAGGTTAAATGTGGACAAAGAATCCTCCTGCTGGTTACCATGTACTGTCCTCCCTCGACTGATGAACCAATACTCCGCCAAGTTGAACAATGCTTGGAGGCTGCTGAGGATGGCAAGGCACAAAATGTCCTCTGGATAGCTGATTTCAATGTCCACCAGGAAGAGTGGCTTAGCAGCAGCTCTACTAATTAGATTGTTAAAGGATAAAGCTGCTTGACTGTGTCTGTGGCGGGTGGTAAGGGATCGAACAAATGAGAAAATCATTCTCACCAATCTGCTAGCTGCAGATGCATTTGCCCATTACAGTATTGATAAGAGTGAACACCATATAGTCCTCGTGGAGAAAATGTCCTATTTTCACATTACGATTACCTTCCATCATGTTGCGTGGAACTATCGTTGTGTGAAATGGAACAAAAACAGAAGTTGCTGGAAAAGCTCAGCTGATCTGACAGGATCTGTGAAGAAAAAAATCAATGTTTTGGGTCCGGTGACCCTTCCTCAGAACTCAGTTAACCTGAAATGTTAACTGATTTTTTATTCTTCACAGATGCTGCCAAACCTGCTGAGCTTTTCCAGCAACTTTTGTTTTTGCTCCTGATTTACAGCATCCGCAGTTCTTTCAGTTTTTATTGAGTGAAATGGGACAGACTTCAAGCAGCTCAGATAACTCAAGTCTGGACATTGATCAGATGCTATGGGCCATCAGCAGCAGCAGAATTGTACTTCAGCACAACCTACATCATCATGGCCCAGCATGTTCCCCTATTCAACCATTAGCATCAGGCCAGGGGATCAACCCTGGTTCAGTGGAGAGTTCAGGAGGCCGTGCCAGGAGCGGCATCTGAAAATGACCTATCAACCTGGTGAAGCTACTAAACAGGAGAATTAGTTTGCCAGACAGCATGAACAGAAAGTTATTGACAGAGGTAAGTCTGCCCACAATGAAAAGATCAGATCTAAGCTCTGTAGACCTGCCACGTACAGTCATGGATGGTGGTGGACAAATGAACAATTGACTGGAGGAGGAGGAGGCTGCACAGATTTCCCTATCCCAATGATGGAAGAGCCCAACACATCCCTAAAAGATAAAGCTGAAGCATTCGCAGCAATCTTCAGTCAGAAGTACCGAGTAGATGATTCATCTCAGCCTCGTCCAGTTGTCCCCAGCAATACAGATACCAGTCTTCAGCCAATTTGATTCACTCCACATGATATCAAGAAATGTTTGGAAGCACTGAACTCTGCAAAGGCTATGGGCCCTAACAAGATTCCAGCAATAATACTGAAGACTTGTGCTCTAAAATGTGTTGGTCCCATCACCAGGCTCTTCCAGTACAATTACAATAATGGCATCTACGCAACAAATAGAAAATTGCCCAGGTATGTCCTGCATGCAAAAAACAGGACACATCCAACCTAGCCACTTACTGCCCCATCAGACTACTCTCGTTCATCAGTGAAGTGATGGAAGGTGTCCTCAACAGTGCTATCAAGCAGCGCCTGCTCACTAATGTCCATTTTAGGCTCTGTCAGGGCCACTCAGCTCTTGACCTCATTACAGCCTTGGTTCAAACATAGACAGAAGCATTGAATTTCAGAGGTGAGGTGAGAGTGACAGCACATGACATTAAAGCCTCATAGAAGATTGTCTGACTGGCAGAAAGCAGAGAGTCAGGATAAAGGGATCTTTTCCGGGATGGCAACTGGTGACTAGTGGAGTTCTGAGGTGGTCCAGGGATCCCTAAAGGAAGCGGGCAGGCTTAAAATAAACTTGGACAGGCTAGGAGAGTGGGCAAAAAAGTGACAGATGGAATATGATGTGAGAAAGTGTGAGATTATGTGCATTGTCAGGAAAAATAGAGGTGTAGCTTATTTTTTAAGTGGGGAGACGCTTCGGAAATCTGAAGCACAAAGGGATTTGGGGAGTCCTCGTTCAGGATTCTCTTACGGTTAACATGCAGGTTCAATTCACAGTTAGGAAAGCAAATGTAATACTTGCGTTCATTTCAAGAGAACTAGAATACAAGGGCAGAGACGTACTGCTGATCCTGTTACATTCTGTGGTCAGACTGTATTAGGAATATTGTGAGCAGTTGTGGGTCCCAAATGTATGGACGGATGGGCTTGCATTGGAGGGGGTCCAGACAAGATTTACAGGAATGATCTCGGGAATGAAGGGCTTGTCTGTGAGGAGTGGTTGAGGACTCTGCACCTGTACTTGATGGAATTTAGAAGGATGAGGGACATCTGTTTGAAACTTACAGAATACTTAGAGGCCAGGATAGAGTAGATATGGAGAAGATGTTTCCACGAGCAGGTAAAACTCCACCCAAGGGCACAGCCTTAGACTGAAAGGGCAATCCTTTAGAACTGAGATGAGGAGGAATTTCTTCAGCCAGGCAGTGGTTAATCTGTAGAACTTATTGCTGCAGAAAGTTGTGGTGGCCCAAGTTATTGAATGTATTTAAGACAGAGATAAATGCGTTCTTGATTAGTAAAGGAATCAAGGGTTACAGGGAAAAGGCAGGAGAATGGGGTTATGAAACAGATCAGTTATGATTGAATAGCGGAGCAGACTTGGATGGCCTAATTCTGCTCCTTTACCTTATGGTCTTATTCGACCGAGTGTGGCATCAAGGAACCCAAGCAAACTTGGAATCAATGGGAATCGGGAGGCAAACTCTCCACTGGTTGGAGTCATACCTGGCACATGGGAAGTAGATTGTGGTTTTGCAAGTGAGTAACTGTTTAAACAGCTGCGTCCAAAACCACAACCATTTCCATCTGGAAGGACAAGGGCAGCAGATATATGGGAACACTACCATCTGCAAGTTCCCCTCCAAGCCACTCACCATCCTGACTTGAAAATATATCCCGATTCCCACTGTGTTGTTGGGTCAAAATCCTGGAACTTCCTCCCTACGAGCATTGTGGGTTTACCTGCAGCACAAGGACTGCAGTAGTTTAAGAAGGCAGCTCACCATCACCTTCTCAATGGCAACTGGGGATGTGCAATAAATGCTGGCCAGATAGTGATGTCCACGTCCCACATGTGAATTTATAAACTGGGGATATAAAGGGTCAAGGAAATGAATGGGATTGGACCGGGGGATAATAAAGGGTTTGGCAAGTGAGTAGAATAAGACTGAGAAATTAAAGGGTTTATGAAATGTTTGGGATTTACTGTGATATTAAAGAGTTTGGGTGTGACTGGGAATTAGTCTGTCTGGGGTATTAAAGGCTTGGGGAATGAATGAGATTAGATTTTGTGGGATATGAAAGGGTTTGGTTAGTGAGTGGAATTAGACTGAGCAATATGAAGGGATTGGAGGTGAGCGGGGCTAAACTGTGGGATATCAAATGGTTTGGGGAGTGAGTGGAATTAGACTGGAGAATGTTAAATGTTCAGGGGAATGAGTGGGATTATACTGGGGGATTTAGCAATTTGGGGACTGAATGGGATTGGACTGCAGTAACATTAAAGAGGTTGAGAAGTTAGTGGAATTAGACTGTGGGATAATACAGGATTGGAGAATGAGTGGAATTAGACTGTGCAGATTTTAAAAGGTTTTGAGAATAAATGGAATTAGACTATGGATGTTAAAAGGAGTGGAGACTGAGTGAGATTAGATTGCGTGGGGCATTAAAAGGATTGAAGAACGAGTGGGATTAGACTGTGTAGATTTTAGAAGGATTGGACAATGAGTAGGATTAGACAGTGTGGATATTAAAAGGATTGGAAAGTGAGTAAGACTGGACTATGTGATATTAAAGATGTTGGGGAGTAATCAGGATTAGACTGAGCATATTAAAGGGTTTGGTGATTGAGTTGAATTAGACTGGGATATTAAAGGGTCAGGGGAATGAGTAGGATTAGATTGGGGAATATTAAAGAATTGGGGAATGAACTTGACTGCATGGTATGTTAAAGAGTTTGTGAGCGAGTGGCATCAGACAGTGTGGATGGTATAGAGTTTGGGGATATTAAAGGGTCAGGTGTTGGGTTTGAGAATTGTTGCGTCCGCAGTTCTCGCAAAGTAGCACTCACAAGGCCATCGGAAAAGGCTAGTTTTAAACTTTATTGGTCAAACATTGAATATTATACAAGCAGTCGGTCTCTACTGCTTCCAATTGTCTACACTGCCCAGACTGCCCCAAATGCCTGCCCAGGACTTGCATTCTCACAATTTTAGACTCACTCCCACCTCCTTTGTTTCATCCAGTCAGTTCACTCAAGCACCGGGGTGCTTGCCATTTTAGTGACCAGCCCCTCCTCTTTCTAGAAACTTCTGTCTGTTGGTTTTACACATGTGCCCAGTCTTTTACTCCCTCACGGCTTCCCCTCCCCATATTATATATATAAACACACACACACCCTCCATTTTAACTTATGCAATATGCATTCAGCTGCAATTTTTTTTTAATCCTAATTGTTTTAAATGTAATTGAGCTTTTTCCCACAACTCCTCCCTTTTGATTCTTTTAAGCACTAATAAGAATCACTACACATACAACGACCTTAACATGATATGAGTTTGCTCAGAAATTTCCAGGCGTTGAAGCTGGTCTGGATTAAGGAAGCAGGCTAAACAATATTTAAAATAGTGGGATAGCAAGAATTGCAGATGCTGGAGTCAGAGATAACAAAGTGTGGAGGTGGAGGAGTACAGCAGGCCAGGCAGCATCAGAGGAACAGGAAAGTTGATGTTTTGGGTCGGGATCCTTCTTCAAAAAACTGCCGACCCAAAATGTCAACTTTCCTGTTCCTCTGATGCTGCCTTGCCTGCTGTGTTCCTCCAGCTCCACACTTTATTATTTAAAACATTGGGCTAGGACATAAAGAGCAAGGATAATAACAAGGAAGATTACAATTCCCTGAAAATAAAGGTTCCCAACAAGACTAGCCATCCAGTGGTCCAGTCCCATAAGGTACTTGTGGAGTTTGTTTTACTTTTGTTGTTTTGTCATTTCCTTATTAATGTGGTCAGTGAGGTTAGTAATGTACTCTGAGTTGTCAGGAATGTAGGTACAACACTCCTGACTTACAAGGCCATAAGTGCCACCTTTCTCGGCCAAGATCCAGTCCAGAGCTATGTGAATCTGCATTAAGGTGGGTTGTAGGGCAATCATTTCAGCATTAATCTTATCAAAGGCCTGACAGCTGTCATTGGCTACCTGTTCTAAGATAGCTGCCATATTGATGTATTCTCTGGCTACCTTGGCTATACCATACAGGGGGAACAAAATAGCGAAAAATCATTCAGTCTCTGCAGTGGCACATTGTGTACTGTAGGGTGGATTTCAGACAGGTTGTAGAAGTGACACATGAATGGGACTACAAAAGCAAGGTAACAGGAGCATGTCCATGAGGGGGGCAACAAGGCATATGCCTTGAGTCCTTAAACAAAACATGTGCTGTGCCGTTGTATGGGACAAACCAAGTTATGCAGTCCAAAAACCAGATGTGGTTAAACGTTCCTGCTGACTTGAGTTTGCCAAAATTAAGTTTACAAAGGGACCATGCGTTAGGTGTGACATTAAAATTTGGGTACAATTCCCCTGACCTGCAGACAAACCTCTAGGCTCACAAGACACAAGAACACAAGAACTAGGAGCAGGAGTAGGCCGTCTGGCCCTTCGAGCCTGCTCCACCGTTCAATAAGATCATGGCTGATCCTTTCGTGGACTCAGATCCCTTACCCCCGTTCTCACCGTATCCCTTAATTCCTTTATTGTTCAAAAAAAATCTACCTTTTTTTTAAAAGCATTTACTGAAGTAGCGTCAACTACTTCACTGGGCAAGGAATTCCATAGATTAACAACCCTCTGGGTGAAGAAATTCCTTCTCAGTTCAGTCCTAAATCTGCTCCCTCTAATCTTGAGGCTATGCCCTCAGATCTATTAAAGCAAATAGAGCCCATTGGTTTTCCTACCTTTGAAGTATTAGTAATGATAATGAGTGGTGGTATGTGGGAGGTATTAAACTGAGGTTAATACCAGCCTTTAAAGGCAGAAAGACTGTGCCCTGTTGATTCCCACATGACTTGGATACCATTAATGTCTACCCAATATACTCCTCTCTCTACGGAAGATGTGATGGCCATGTGGGCCCCAGTTATAAGGGATACATTTTAGCAAGTGACACTTTCAGCCACTTCAGATGTATCAAACAGAACAGATCGGAGGGGAAGACCACCCTTAGAATGTATGGATACATGTGAGCAAACCCAGCAACTGGAGATATTGGAATGACTAGCATACACACTAGCATATACAAAAACGTATTTACACTCAATTTCCGCTTCACAACAGAAGTACATGTTCCACTGGCTATCAGGTAAGCAGAAAGTCCAAAAAATATGAGCTGCATTTTTCTAGTGGTGTGGTGGATCTCTTAACGTGTGAAGCACGGATCACATTTTCTTCCCTTGTACTTTCACAGCCGATGGAGTTGTTAACAGAATTTGGAATGGGCCTTCCCACTTCTCCCCAAGTGGTTCTTTGTGGATTTTCTTAACAAGTACCCACGTTCCAGGGACTATATCGTGCCCACCTTCAGGAGGATCATCACACACTGCTGCAACCTGTTGGGAGGCATAACTGACAGCGTTTGTCAGGTCCTGACATTATTTTAACAGTGAGTCATGCAATAAATGGCCATCAGCTGTACAGAGATCTATCATACAAGGCAGGGACATAGATCACCCAGTTATAACTTCAAAAGGGCTTAGGCCTGTGGTTCGATTAGGTGTCGTCCGAATACTACACAGCAGTAGAGGGACAGCTTGGGCCCAAGGCCCTCCTGCCTGGTGGTATTTGGCTAAGCATTGTTTTATCATCTGATTTGTACGCCTAACCTATCCTGATGGCTCTGGGTGATGTGGACAATGCAAGTCCCATTTAATGTTCAACAGCCTGTACACCTCTTGACAAATTGCTCCAGTAAAATGAGTTTCTTGGTCTGAATCAACGCTGGATGGAAACCACCCCCCACCCATCAGGGAATGTACTCATTGCAGAGAATCTTAGTGGTATGATTGGCTGTAGCCCTGCTGGCAGGTGTCGCCTCCACCCATCATGAGAATTTATCCAGTATAACTAGGACATCTGAGTATCCTTGGAGATAGTAGGAACTGCCGATGCTGGAGGATCCTTGGCACTTGGGGACAGA
The DNA here is from genome assembly GCF_021869965.1 of Rhincodon typus. Classification (NCBI taxonomy): domain Eukaryota; kingdom Metazoa; phylum Chordata; class Chondrichthyes; order Orectolobiformes; family Rhincodontidae; genus Rhincodon; species Rhincodon typus. The sequence goes on along the minus strand of NC_063366.1, from coordinate 24,895,444 downwards.
GTAATCCACCTGTAAATGTTGGAAAGATCTGGCAGGTGCAGGAGGTCTCAGTTGTGGCATTATTGTGGTGGGTCCAGGATTGTTCTTTTGGCAAGTTATACTGCGATCGCCACGAGTTCCACATGTCTCTTAAATCCTCTTCCCCACCAGCTCTTTTGGAATCTGGTCATCATCTGTAGTGTGGCCAAGTGCCCCCAAGAATGTATTTGCTGTGCCAGGAAGGGCATTAACACCTGTGGTCCGACTGGCTTGTTGTATCACGTTGTCTCCAAACACCATTTTCACATAATTTTATTCCAGCCTCAATCCATGTCCACTTTTCCTCCTTAGAACATTGATCTTGCATTGTTCTAAGATCCTGTAATTTGCTTGTGAATTTGCTTGTTCTGTCGCATACGTGCCTTGCATTTCAGAATTCCACCTTCTTGTGGCAATTGAATGGCTTCAGGGAGGTTTTGGACCTCAATCCCATTCTGAATGGGTGTTACTGCTGCAGTAAGGAATCTCCTTTTTTGCTACAAAGGTCCAAAATTATATGCCACCCGGAAAGCATATCGAGAATCTGTGTAGATGTTGGCTGTTTTCCCTTCGGTTATCTTACATGCTTCCATGAGTGCTCTTAGTTCTGCCTGTTGGTGCCTGCTGGCAAGCTTCCTTGAGCTATTCATTCAAGCTGGTGACAGCCCGTCCTGCTTGTCGCATACAGTCTTCTACAAAGGTTTTGTAAAGGCTTTTCTGCCGCCTGAGCAGCTTCATCCAAGAGCTGCAAAATTTCCATGCACTTGTGTTCTTCATCGCTATGGCCAGCCTCTTCCTCACCTTCCACCCTTTTGATCCCGCGCAACAGTAGCAGTGTCACGGGATTAACTGGGCTTGCAGGGACCAGGTGGAGGTTGAGGGCTTTGAAAAGGGCTGTCCAGCACTTCCATCAGGCTACAGTTATCTGCAAAATATGGTTCATAGATAACATAGCGTGCACCATGTGAGGGCACTTGACAATCATCTCTTGATTCAGCACAATGGGGGCAGTGGCCATGACAGCTCTAGACGCGCCTTCCATCGCCCTCAGACACCTACCCCAGCTCAGTGCCATAGAAACAAGCCAGGCAGCATAATAACTGATAGGTCTCTGTCTGTCACCATGCTCCTGTGTAAGGATGGCTTTCAAGTAGCCATCTCTCTCATGTACATAAAGAGCTTGCCATTGTCAGGGATTCCCAGGGCTGGAGAGGAATATAAGGCAGTTTTTAATTTCAGGAAGGCAGACCACTGTTTGAGAGTGAACACCACTGGGTCTTTAGGTTTACATTTTCCTTTAAGGCTGGGCTAACTGCATGTAACTCTCAATCCAGTTACGATTAAAATTGCAAAGCCTCGAAAAGGATCTTAGTTCCCGTATGGCCGCTGTCCTATCTTGCGTCATCTCTCGTTTGCCTGCTGAGATTTTCTGACCCAAATACACTACTTCCTCTTGGGCAATCTGCGCCTTCATAAGATTGACTTTATGACCACAGGAGTGTAAATGATGGAGGAGAGTGTGCAAATCTTCCCTATGCTCTTCCTCAGTCCGCAATGTTATCAAGATGTCCACGTATTGAATGACTATGGAGGCAATTCTTGTAAATGATTCTTCAGGGCCATACGGAACATTGCAGGGCTGCTGTGAAAACACTGGGGCAAGCACGTCCAGGTGTACTGTTGTTGGTGGACCGTGAAGGCAAACCAAAACTGCACTTCTTGGGCCAAAGCGACACACCAGAATCCATTAACCGCGTCTATAACAGAAAAATATCCATGTTCTAGGGAAAGGGAATTAAAAATGGTGGACAGGTCGGTTGTCAGAGGCGCCTTCTGGTCAATGCATTGGTTGGCTTTCTGATAGTCAATGGTCAAATGCCAGGTACCGTCCAGTTTCTTAACCGGTCAAACAGGACTGTTGGACATGCTGTGTACCTTGACCAGTACACTCTGTTGTTCCAATTGATGTATGACTGATAGGATACCAGCAATGGAGGCAGGGCTAATGGGATATTGCTTAGTACATAGTAGGTCGATTCTGGTGAAGGTGACTGGAGCCATTTTGAGCAAACCACAGTTGTTTTTGTCTTTTGCCCAAATTGGATGGTTCTACCACTTCTCTTACTTGAGGTGTTGTTTTGACCAAGTAACGTGACCATCTTCAAAGTGTAAGGATGAATTTATTTGAGTCAAAACATGCATCCCCAAGAGGGCTTGTTGTACTGGCCCTACCCATATGGATGTAATAATCTCATGTGGCCCCAGACGTATGGGCAATGGCTGTGTCTTCTTACAACACAATCCTTTACCCCCTACACCCACTGCAGTCCTACACTTCCCGTCCATTGGTAAATCCCGTCCCTCAATTAACAGCAAACAACTCCAGCATCCAATAAACAGCCAATTTCCTTATCGCCCACCCCAACTAAAATACAACAGCTATCAAGTCATTTTCGAAAGAAAGGGGCTAAGAGGTGGGGGGTGGGCAGTTCTAGTTTTTTGCTAGGTTTTGAAGGGCCTCCTGCTGCTCAAGGGATAGATTTTTAATGCATTCCAGTAACCTCTGCTCCATCAGTGGGCCATTTGAAGGGCTTAAGTCCTGCCTACAGGCCGGTTTGCTGGAAGTTGCTTTCTTCTTAAAGGGGCACATTTTTGCCCAATGCCCCTCTCAGCCACAGTTGTGGCATCTTCGGGGGATCTATCAGGCGGACTGCCAGATGGAGCCACTACAATGTGCATAGTTCTTAATTTAGAGTCCATGTTTTGCTCAAGGTTATTAGCCTTCTGTACTATCTTTCTGAAGGATTCATGACTCGTTTCCCAATCTGGATGTGTAATATTGAGGATTTTAACTAATTCAGGTTTCAATCCTGCAACAAAGGCAGATTTGAAGGGCGTCAAAGTACTTTGGTGTAATTTATCTGCATTGTCAATGTTACCAGCCAGTCCCAAATATTCAATCCATATGGCTACAAAGTGCTCTGCATAGTCCTTCAATTCCTCATTGCCTTTTTGCTGATAGGCGGATATTTTACTCCAGTCATTTTTTGGTGGACCGTAGTCTTTCAACAGTTTTGAATCGCCTTCCATCCCTCGACCAGATTCTGCCCATCATCCTCTAATTCTTTGGTCACCTTCCTAGATAATCTCTGGCCAGTATTTCCTCCCAGCATAACGGACAACACTTGTGCTCCATCCATGGGGTCGAGACTGTATATATTTTTGAAGTTTTCCAACTCACTCCATGTCTTTCCACCACCGTTCTTGGGATGAGGAAGCTCCTTAGACCACCTTTTTACCAATTTTGGATTGGCCGGTTTGTATTCTACCCATTGGGCGTATTAGTATTTGATCTTCCCCATTTATCAGTTGTTTTCTTCCTTCTTCTGACTTCTAGTTGTACAGTTCTTAGATTAGGGGCAATGGTTGTATATCTTCATGGTCTGAATCACAGTCCTCAGAACTGTGTCTTTCAGTCTCAAATAGAGACCAAATCTTAGCAGCCAGTTAATCCGAAGATTATAGGTAGGAGGGGCATTTAGATACGGAGGTTCTGTTGGAGGGGGCGACTCTGCATGGGAATGAGGTTCCCACACTTTCTGGAGTTCAAGCTTTGTGGCTTTCAATTTGGCACAGACAGCTTTCATTTGGTCTTTTAAATTACTGATTTTATGGTCATGATTAGTTTTTTCAATGACTTTATGTCGTCTGATTTGTAGCATGACATACAATGACCAGCGAGTACGTTATTTACCTTTAAGTCGGGTACTTTTGCCCCAAACATATTTTATATCATCCAGGGACCATTGTCCTATGAAGCTTCCATATTTTCCCCAAATTTAATTAAGGCAGTAGGTAGATCAAACTGCTGTTCAATGTACCCCTTTAAATTTTACAGTGGGCAGGTCCAATCCTCCTTTAACAGTCGTAGGTTTCTGTGGGTCGGACATGGTGTTTGCTTTGGGAATAGTTTGAACTGATATGGACTCTTCCTAGGAAACTGTAGGGTTAAACCTGTTACTACCAACATCGGTAGTCTAACTATTGAGTTCAAATTAGGACTGTGTTCAGCGTGGGATTGCATCAGACGAGAAGATTTTGGGGTATCACTTTCACCCGGGAACTTTTAGAAGACAGGACTCCTTACCTCTGGGCACAGATTTAGGGATCTATTCCTCTTCAGTCCTGTTGCGATCCTGCCGACTACACCAGAATTATTGGGTTCAAGAATTGTTGGGTCCAAAGTTTTCATAACAAAGCACACAGGAGGCCACCGCGAATGGTTAGTTTTAAACTTTATTGTTGGTCTCTACTGCTTCCACCTGTCTGCACTACGCCAACTGCCCACCCAGGGCTTGCATTCTCACAATTTTAGACTCACTCCCACCCCCCTCAGTTTCCTCCAACCAATTCACTCCAGCACCAGGGTGCTTGCCATTTTAGTGACCAGCCCCTTCTCTTTCTAGAACCTTCTGTCTGTTAGTTTTCCACATGTGCCCAGTCTTTTACACTCTTATGGTTTCCCCTCCCCCACTTGACACACACACAAACACACACTGCTCCCCTCCATTTTAATTTGTGCAATATGCGTTCAGCTGCAGATATTTTGTTTTAAACCTAATTGTTTTAAACATAATCAAGCTTTCTCCCACAGCAGGGGAGTGAGCAGAGTTAGACAGGGGATATTAAAGTGTTGGCAATAAATGGGATAAGGCTGGGGATATTAAAGATTTTGGATAATGTGAGATTAGACTGTCGGGGATATTAAAGGGTTTGTGGAATGAGTGGAATTAGACTGTGGGATATTAAAGGGTTTGGATAGTGATTGGGATGAGGCTATGTGGGATATTAGACGCTTTGTGAATGAGTGGGATTTGATTTTTGGTGCATATTAAATGATTTGGAGTGTGAATGGGATTAGACTGGGAACATTAAATTGTCAGGGGAATGAATCAGATTAGTTTAGGGTGTTGTTAAAGGGTCAGGGAAATGAGCGGGATCAGACTTGATGGGTCAGTCAGATAAAACAATGGGATTTTAAAGATTTTGGGTAGTGAGTGAGATTAAACTGGGTGATATTAAAGGCTTTGGGGAGTGAGTGGGATTAGACTGTCAAAGTGTCAGAGTTTTTTTGAGCAGTGAGTAGGATCAGACTGGGATATTCAAGGTTTTTGTGTGTTGAATGAGACAGTGTGTGATATTAAATGGTCAGGGGAATGAGCTGGATTAGATGAGGAATATTGAAAGGGAATGAGTGGAGTTAGACTGAGGAATGTTAAAGGGTTTGGGAAGTGATTGGAATTAAACTGATGAATATTAAAGATCAGGAAATGAATGGATTAGACTAGGGAGTATTAAATAGTTTGGTGAGTGAGTGATTAGACTGGGGGATATTAAATTGTCGGGGGAATGAGTGAGATTAAGTTTGGTGGATATTAAAGTTTTTGAGGAAATGAGTGGGATTAGACTCGGAGATATTAAAGGTTTTGAGGAATGAGTAGGATTAGATTGTGTGTAATATTAACGGGTTTATCACAGAGTCCTACAGCACGGAGACAGGCCCTTTGATCCAAACAGGTCCGTGCCGACCAAAATGTCCATCCATGCTAACCCCATTTCCCTGCACTTGGCCCATATCCTTATCAACCTTTCCTATCCATATATTCATCTAAATGCCTTTTAAAGGTTGTTAATGTACTCGACTTAACCACTTCCGCTGGCAACTCATTCCATATGCGTACCACCCTCTGTAAAAAAGTTGCCCCTCAGGTTCCCATGTATTCTTTCCCCTCTTACTTTAAAATAATGTCCTCTGATCCTCGAATCCCCAACCCTGGGAAAAAGACTGAGTGCATTTGCCCTATCCACACCTCTAAGGATCTTACACACTTCTATAACATCCCCTCAGTCTCCTGTGCTCTGAAGGAAAAAGTCCTAGTTTGTCCAACTTCTCCCCATAACTTAGTCCCTTGAGTCCTGGCAACATTCTTGTAAATTTCTTCTGCACTCTTTCCAGTTTAACAACATGCTTCCGATAACAAGGTGACCAAAACTGAACACAGTACTTCAAGTAGAGATAACAAGGTGTAGAGCTGGATGAACACAGCAGGCCGAGCAGAAAGGCTGACATTTCAGGCCTAGATCCTGCTCTTCTGCTGCTTGCCTGCTGTGTTCATGCAGCTCTACACCTTGTTATCTCAGATTCTCCAGCATCTGCAGTTCCTACCATCTCTGAAACAGTACTCCAAGTGCTGCCTCACCAATGTCCTGTACAACTGCAACATTACTTCCCAACTTCTTTTTTCTGGACTGGTGAACGCCAGTGTGCCAAAGCCGCCTTCACTGCCCTGTCTACCTGTGACTCCACTTTCAAGGAATCGTGCATCTGAACTCCAAGGTCCCTCTCTTCCACTACACTCCTTCAGGCCCTACCATTCATCATGAAACTCCTACCTTTATTTGACTTTCCAAAATGCAACACCTCATATTTATCTATCTTAAATTCCATTTGCCATTTCTCAGCCCATTTCCCCAGTTGATCAAGATCTTGCTGCAATTTCTGATAACCTTTCTCACTGTCCATGATGCTGCCTCTTTTAGTGTCATCCACACACTTACTAATCGTGCCTTGTACATTCTTATCCAAATCATTGATTTAGAAAACAAACAGCAATGGGCCCAGCACTGACCCCTGAGGCATGCCAGTAGTCACAGGGTTGGGGGAGTGAGTGAAGCTTCTGGGCACTAAAGGGTTCAGGAACGAACAAGATTAGACTGTAGGATATTAAAGCATTTGTGATGTGAGTGGGACTAGGTTGTGGGATATTAAAGAGTTTGGGAATGAAAAAGATTAGACTATGGGGATCTTAAAGTGTTTGCGGAGTGAGTGTAATTATATTGTGGGAGATATTAAACATTTTTTGGAGTGTGGGGAACATCAAATAGATTGGGGAATGAGTCGGATTTGACTCTGTAGAATAATAACTGATTGAGAATAATGAGACCAACCTCTCTCAGCTGTTTGTGAATGACTGACATGGTGTCTCTATATTCTCTCTCTGTCTCTCTCTCTCTTTCTCCACAGTGTATGTGGATAACCAAGATGGTCTCCCTCTCTCTTTTTATCTGTGTGCTGTGTGAAAGATTTAAATACCCTTTCTTTCTCTCTCTTTCTCTCTGTCACTCTGTGCTATCTATGAGTAATCCGTCATGTTTCTCTCGTCAGATTCTGGTGCTGTCTGCAGACTCTCCCTCTCCAGGCACAGTGTGATCAGTGTCAGCTCCAGCAGAATTGGAGAAGAGAGTGATTGGGATTCTGTTGAGTCGTTTCTAATAACATATCATTTTTGTAATCTCTGCCTGTTCCTTGAGAACACTGTTGATGTTACATCGAATCCACTGGGTGTTCACAGTGACATGAAGATTTATTTTGTCCTTGTATTTCTGTTTACACAGCATCACCTGAGTGAATCAAAAGGTAAAACTGATTTATTTCTGTATATTTAAAGCTACTAATACAGCATTTTTTCTAGAAAGGGTCTGCCTTAAAAAGCTTTGAGAATATGTAGGGGGTGGTGTTCCATGTATGGATGGTAATGGTAATGGGTTTACAGGTGCTGTCTAAGGAGCTTTGGTGATTTTCTGCAGCGCACCATGTACATGGTACACACTGCTGCTACTGAGTGTCAGTGGTGGAGGGAGTCGATGCTTGTCAATGTGGTGCCAGTCAAGTGGGGGCTGCTTTGTCTCGGATGGGGGTCAAGCTTTTGAATGTTGTTAAAGCTGCTCTAATCTGGGCCAGTGGGGAGTATTCCATCACACTCCTGACTTGTTCCTTGTAGATGGCGCTTTGCAGTTTTCTGATTGTTACCAGAAAATAAAAGGAAGGGACAGAATAGGTGAATGTGATTTTGCACCGTGAAAATATAAAAGTATTGGGCAATTTGACCACTGAACAAACTTAAAGGCTTTGAGTCTCAATGTATGAAGCATTCGGAGTAAAGCAGATGAACTGACAGCACAAATTGAAGTAAATGAATATGATCTCATTGCCATTATGGAAACATCATTACAAGGAGATCAAAATTGGGAAATGAAAATTGAGAGATGTTTGGCCTTTTGGAAAGACAGAAAGGATGAAAAGGTGATGCTGTAGCACTGTTAATAAGAAGTGAAGTGATGACAGTTGTGAGAGAAGATCTAGCCTTGAGGGATACAGAGTCTATGTGGGAGGAGGTAAAAACAGTAAGAGAAAGAAGACATTGATAGGAGTAGTGTACAGTCCCCAAATAGACACCACGCTGTAGGAGAGGCTACAAATCAACAAATAGTAGGAGCAGGTAACGAAATAGGGCTGAAATAACTGCACAGAGGCTGGTATCCCGTCACCAAGTCACCCTTTATTTACTTGTGCACAGTACACTGGCTGTGGCCAGTCAGATCAGAGTCAGTCCTCAACTGAGGAGATTCTGAATCTCCTGGTTATCTTGGTCAGCCAAGACTTCCCTAAGTGGCCCAAGTTAACAACCCATGTGTATTCCATGTGATCTAACCTTTTAACCAGTCCACCATGAGAAACCTTGTCGGATGCCTTACTGAAGTCCATATAAATCATGTCCACCACTCTACCCTTATCAATCCTCTTCGTCACCTTTCAAAAAACTTAGTCATTATAACCTCATTAAAAATCCCGCTACAGATTTCTTCAGTTCTCTAACAGCCGAATAAAGCTGATAGTGTCTCAGGATTAGAGGCGGTTTGGCGTTGTAATATTCCTTAACCAACTCTGTCAACTCTTGAAAGGTTTTAGTGTCTGGTGCCGCTGGGAAAGTTAAGCCCGTTATAATCGAAAATGCTACGGGTCCACACACAATCAGGAGTATTACTTTTTGCTTTTCAACTGCCCCAATGTTCATTTGCCCAGAAAAAGTATGGCCTTCTTTCCACAAACCGGGCCCAGTCTTTGCCAGCAGGTTTAAATGAGTCAAGCTTCCCAAATAGAGGCATGATGCCAGAAATGCTTACTCCAACTCCAAGATGACAGTTACAAGTGAATGTTCTTCAGGCAAGCCCTGTTTGCTCCCACCACCACTGCAATAACTGCACAGAGGATGGTATCATCTCCAAGTCACCGTTTATTTACTAATGCATAGTACACTGGCTGTGGCCAGGCAGCTCGGAGTGAATCCCTTGAACTGAGGAGATTCTAATCTCTTGGTTATATTTTCTTTAGACACAGTAAAAAAACAGCAGGTGTGCAAATAACTTTATTAACATACCATCACCAGGAAAGTCACCCATGTGACCGAAGCACCAAGCAGAGCTCCTATAGGGGCAATGCCTATGTGAAAGAAAAAGTGAGGGGGAGGGTAAGGATCAAATCAAAATAGAGTTTGTAGGGGAAACAAAGCACTCCACACCCCGCAGTGCCCACCTCTATCTCTTGGTTATATTGGTCAGCCAAGGTTTTCCTGATTGGCCCAGGTTAAGAAACCCAATCAAGAACCTCATAGCCAATGAGGTCCACCTTGTTCCAATCACTGCAAGGGTAATGGGTGACTTTAATCTCCATAAAGAGCGGCTATGAGAACAAATTCACAGTGTGCATTAAGGAAAGTCTCCTGGAGCAAGATGCCATGGCGCCAACCAGGGAGCATGTAACTTTGGATCTGGCAATGAGGCAAGTTTCATAAATGACCTCAGAGTAAAAAATCCCCTCGGAAGTAGTGATCATAACATGAAACAATTTAACATTCAGTTTGAGAATGAGAAACTTGGGTCAGAAGCAACTATGTTTAGACAATAAGACCATGAGGTTTAGTGACTAAATTAGGCTATTCGGTCCATTGGGTCTGCGCAGCCTTAAATCAATGATGATATGTTTCTCAACTTCATTCTGCTGCCTTCTTCTCATGACCCTTAATACCCTAACTAATCAAGAAACTATATATCACCATCTTAAAGACACTCAGTGACTTAGCGTTCTCAGTCTTCTGCAGTAATGAATTGCTCAGATTCACCACCCTCCAGCTAAAGAAATTCCTCCTCATCTCAGTTTCACAGGATCGTCCCTTCACTCTGAGGCTCTGCCCTCGGTTCCAAGTCTCTCCCACCAGTGGAAACACCTTCTCCACATCCACTCTATCCAGGTCTCTCGGAATTCTGTAGGTTTCAATCATTGTCCCCTTCATTCGTCTTTCTAAACTCCATCAAGAACAAACCCAGAGTCCTCAACCATTCCTCATATGACAAGCCCATCATTCCTGAGATCATTCTTGTGAACCTCCTCTGGACATCCCCACCTAGGTCAAGGTCCAAAATGACTCTCAATATTCTAATGCAGTCTGACCAGAACCTTATACAGCGTCAGCCTGCTTTCACGTAACTCTCTTGAAATGAATGCAGACATTGCATTTTCCTTCCAAACTACCAACTGAAGCTGCGTGTTAACCTTAAGAGAATCCTGAACTTGGACGCCCAAATCCTTTGTGTTTCAGATTAACTGAAGCCTTCTCCCATTTAGAAAATATTTTACACCACCATTCTTCCTACCAAAGTGCAAAATCTGATATTTTCCCATGAGATAACAAGGTGTAGAGCTGGATGAACACGGCAGGACAGGCAGCATCAGAGGAGCAGGAAAGCTGACATTTCTGAACCCTTCTTCAGAAAAATTCTCAGATTCTCCAGCATCGGCAGTTCCTACTAGTTCCCACTATCTCTGAGTGATATCTTCCCATGTTGTATTCCGTCTTCCACTTCTTTGCCCACTCTCCCAGCATGTTGTTTTGCAGCATCCCAGCTTCTTCAACACTACCGCCCCTCTATCTGTCATTGTGTCACCTGCAAACTTAGCAACAATGCCCTCAGTTCCTTCATGCAGATTGTGATTCTATAATGTGAATAGTTGTAGTCTCAACACTGACCACACTACGGAATTCCACTAGTCACCAACTGGCATCCTGAAAAAGGATGCTTTATCCCTACTATCTGCCTTCTGTCAGTCAGCCGATCCTCTATCCATGCCTCTAAAACTATGGGCTCCTATCTTATTTAACAGCCTCCTGTGTTGATCCTTGGCCAGGGCATTCTGGAAATCCAAATCGATCATGTCTCCTGGCTCTCCTTTGTCTGACTTGCTTGTTATCTCCTCAAAGAATTGTAACAGATTTGTCAGGCATGACATCCCCTTGACGAAGCTGTGCTGACTCCACCTTTTTTGCCATGCACTTCTGAGTACTCTGCAATCTCATCCTTAATAATGGACTTGAAAATCTTACCATTGACCAAGGTCAGGTTAACCAGCCTATAATTGCCAATATCTGCCTCTTTCCCTTGTTAAACAGCGGTGTTGCATTAACCATTTTCCAGTCCTCTGGGACCCTCCCTCGCATCAGTATTTATGGGATGTGGGGTCACTGGCTGGCCAGCATTTAAAGCCTGCCTATATTGAGAAGGTGGTGGTGAGCTGCCTTCTTGAACCTGCTGTGAGTTGACATACAATGCCATAAGGGAGCAAATTCCAGGATTTTATCCCAGCAAGAGTGAAGGGCTCTTGCAAAATATTCCAAGTCAGGATTGTGCGTGACTTTGAGGGGAACTTGGGCTGGTGGTGTTCTGATGTATCTGCTGCCCTTTTCTGTCAAGATGCAAATAGTCGTGGTTTTAGAAGTTGCAGTCTGAGGATCTTGTAGACAGTGCACATTGCTGCTACTGAACATTGGTAATGAGCGGAATTGATGCTTATGGATGTAATGCTGATCAAGCAGGCCACTTTGTCCTGGACAGTGTCAAACTTCTTCAGTCTTGCTGGAGCTGCCCCGCTCAAGCATTAGGGAGTATTTCCTGACACACCTAACAGATGATGGACAGGCTTTGGGAAATCAGGAGGTGGAGTATTTTCTGAAGTATTCCAAACCTTTAATCAGCCTCTGTTGTAGCCACTGTGTTTATGTGGTGAGTCCAGTTGGGTTTCTAATCAGTGGTAACCCCCAGGATGTTGATAGTGGGGGATTCAGTGACACAGTTGAATGCCAAAAGGCAGTGATTTGATTGTCTGTTATTGATGATGGTCATAGCCTGGCATTTGTATGTTACTTGCCACTTGTCAGCCCAAGCCTAGATATTGTCGAAATCTTGTTACATTTAAACATGGACTGCATCAGTATCTGAGGAGTTGTGAATGGTGCTGTAAGTTATCAACCATCCCCACTTCTGACCTTATGATGGAGGGAAGGTCATTGACAAAGCAGCTGAAGATGGTTAGGCCTAGGACACTATCCTGAGGAACTCCTGTAGAGATGTCCTAGAGTTGAGATGACTGTCGTCCAACAACCGCAACCATCTTTCTATGTGTCAGGTATGACTTCAACCAGTGGAGAGTTTTCCCTTTGATACCCATTGATTCCAGTTTTGCTAGGGCTCCTTTATGCAGCATTTGGAGGTCTTGAAGTCAAGGGCTGTCATTCTCACCTCACCTCTGGAGTTCAGTTCATTTATCCAGATGTGAACCAAGGCTGCAATGAGGTCAGGAACTGAGTGGCCCTGGCGGAACCTAAACTGGGCGTCACTAAGCAGGTTGTTGCTGAGCAGGTGCTGCTTGAGAGCACAATTGATGAGACCTTACATCACTTTATTGATAGTTGAGTGTAGACTGATGGGACAGTAATTGGCTGGGTTGGATTTGTCCAGTCTTTATGTACAGGACATACCTGGGCTATTTTCCACATTGTTGAGTAGATGCCAGTGTTGTAACTGTACTGGAAGAGTTTGGCCAGGAGAACAGCAAGTTCTGGAGGACAATTCTTCAGTACTATCACCGTAATGTTGTCAGGGCCATGTAGCCTTTGCAAGTATCCAGTGCCTTCATTCATTTCTTGATGTAACGTGGAGTGAATCGAATTGGCTGACAACTGGTATTTGTAATGCTAGGGACCACTGGAGGAGGACGAGATGAATCACACACTATTGCAAATGCTGCAGCCTTATCTTTTGTGCTGATGTGTTGGGCTCTGAGGATGGGGATATTTGTGTAGCCTCCTCCTCCAGTGGGTTGTTTAATTGTCAGTCCATGAAGGTGCAGATTGTGCTAAGACACAGTTCTGCTGCTGAAGATGACCCACAGTGCCTTATGAATGCCCAGTCTTGAGTTGCTAGATCTTTTTGGAGTCTGGCCCATTTAGCAGAGTGAAAGTGCCACACAGCACAATGGAGCGTATTCTCAATGTGAAGGCAGGACTTTGTCTCCACGAGGACGATGCAGTGGTCACTCTGACCAATACTGTCATGGACAGATGCATCTGCAGCTGCTAGATTAACAAGGATGAGGTCAAGTATGTTTTTCCCTCTTGTTGATTCCCTCACCACCTGCTGCAGACCCAGTCTGTCCTTAAGGACCATGACCAGGTCAATCAGTCGTAGTGCTGCCAAGCCACACTTTGTGGTGGACATTGAAATCCCCCACCCAGAGTACATTCTGCACTCTTGCCACCCTCATTGATTTGTCCACATGTTGTTCAATGTGGAGGAGTACTGATTCAAGAGTCATGGGTAGATTGTACTTTGTAATCAGCAGGAGGTTTCTTTGCCCATGTTTAACTTGAAGCTATGAGGTCCAGAGTCATTGTTGAGGACTCGCAGGGCAACTGCCTTCTGACTGTATACTACTGTGCCATCACCTCTGCTGGGTCTGTCCTAATGGTGAGACATAACATATCCAGGGTTGGTGATGGTGGTGTCTGAGACATTGTCTATAACGTGTGATTCTGTGAGTATGATTATGGCAGCATGTGAGACAGCTCTCCCAATTTGGCAGTAGCCCCTAGATGTTAGTGAGGAGGACTTTGCAGGGTTAACAGGGCTGTTTCTGCTGTTGTCTTTTCCAATGCCTATGTCGATGCCATGTGAACCTTCCAGTTTCATTTCTTTGAGATTTTGTCATGACTAATACAACTGATTGGCTTGCTAGGCCATTTCAGAGGGCAGTTGACAGTCAACTACATTACTATTGGTCTGGAGCCACATGCGGCCAGACCAGGTGAGGACAGTAGATTTCCTTCCCTGAAAGACATTGGTGAACCAAATGGGTTTTTCCGACATTTGGCAATGATTTCGTGATCGTCAGTAGATTCTTAATTCCAGATTTCTTTTATTGAATTCAAATTTCACCATATGCTGTGGCTGAACGTTACTTGAATTTCTGGATTAATAGTCTAGCGATGATACCACTAGCCCATCGCCTCTCCCTATTATTCCTGAAAGATCGCCACCAATGCATTCACTATGTTCTCAGCCATCTCCTTCGGAACTCTGAGGTGTAGTCCATCTAGTCTGGGGTGATTTATCTACCTTCAGACCTTTCAGCTTCTCCAGCACCTCCTTAGTGGTGGTCAGTACACTCACCACTGCCTCGTGGCGCTCATGATATGCCAATGGTGTTTTCCACTTTGAACATTAATGCAGTGAACCTCTCCTTCCCCATTTCTTTGTTTCCCATAACTACTTCTCCAGGAGTGCAATGTTCACGCTAGCCTCTCTCTTGCTGTTTACATTCTTGCAATTTTCTTTTATACTGCTAGGTAGCTTACCCTCATATTTAATTTTCTCACCCCCCCTGCCCATTGCTTTTTTAGTTGTCGTCTCCTAGTTTTTAAAGGCTACCTAATCCTGTAGTTTACCACTAAACTTCACCCATTTGTAGGAGCAAATTACTGCAGGTGCTGGAATCAGTACTGAAAACAAAAAAAATGCGGAGGTCGCAGCAGATCAGGCAGCATCCATAGACAGAGAGCAAGCTAATGTTTCGAGTTTAAAGCTGAAGTCAAGTGTGGCAGGGGCAGCATTTATGCTATAGTTGTGGGGCACTGTGTACGGGTGGTGGGGTGTAGAGTGCTGGAGGGGAAAAGATGTTGCTTGTTCAGATTAAGTGATCAGAATGTGAGGAAGGTAGATCGATGGCGTGTCTAACTGCTAGACGTGAAAGGACAGACACTGAGATGGGGGAGAGGAGAAAGGACGTCATGAAAGAGAATGTAACAAGTAAAGGTAAAAGAAAGGGACGAAATGGGAGTTGGTTCACCATTTGAAGGTATTGAACTCAATATTAAGTCCAGAAGGCTGTAAAGAGCCGAATCTGAAGATATGTTGTTCCTCCTGTTTGCACTTTGAATCACTGGAGCACTGCAGCATGCCAAGGACAGACACATGGACATGTGAGCAACACATTGTGTTCAAATGACCAGCTATAGGAAGGTCGAGGTCATGCTTGCACACAGACTGGAGCTATTCCACAAAACAGTCACCCAGTCTGTGTTTGGTTTCTCCAGTGTAGAATAGGCCATTTGGGTGCAGTGAATACAAAACACACAATTGGAGGAGGTAGAGGCAAAATGCTGCTTTGCTTGGAAAGACCATTTAGGTCCTTGGATGATGAGCAGGGAGAAGGTGAAATGGCAAGTGTTGCCCTTCAGTGGTTACATTGGAAGTTCAAAATTCCGACTACTCTGCAGACACAGCCTGATGTGAATGTTGTATAACTTGTGCACTGTTTCATGATCTCTCTCTCCCTACCTCGCGCAACCTCGCAATTTAATAAAGTTATTTATTCATGGAAGGTGGGCTGGACAGACATTTATTGCCTGTGCCTCATTGCCCTTGAACTAACTGACTTGCTCAGCCATTCCAGAGGGTAATTAAATATAGGTCTTAGTGTGAAAGAAATCAAAGGGCTTGGGGAAGGAGCAAGTACAGGGTACTGAGTAGGATAATCAGCTTTAATTATACTGATTGGTGGAGCAGGTTCAAAGGACCAAATGGCCTACTCCTGCTCCTTTATTTGATATTTCTTGTGTTGTCAGCAGGCCTCAGTCAAATCAGGGAGGATAGCCTTTGCCCAAGGGATCCTGACACAGTAAGTTAAGTGCAGCCTCTAATATCAGTCCAGGGTCCGCTCAGAAACAAAAATAGAAGTTGCTGAAAAAGCTTGGCAGGTCTGGCAGCATTTGTGAAGAGAAATCAGAGTTAATGTTTCGGGTCTGATGATCTTTCCTCAGAAAGACTGGACCCGAAACATTGCCTCTGATTTCTCTTCACAGGAGCTGCCAGACCTGCTGAGCCTTTCCAGCAACTCCTGTTTTTTTTTCTGATTTGCAGCATCTGTAATTCTTTCGGTTTTTACATGGTCTGCTCAGTATGGGTGAAGTCATGAGCTTTTTCTGATAAGGCCTGAGGAGCTGAGCGATGTGCACCACACCAATCATCTTTACTTTTTCTGCCTTATTGGGAGCCGTTTTCCTTCCAGAACGAGAGAGACAGAGAGAGGGGGGACAGGTATTATGGGAAGTAGAAGTGGGTAGCACAGTTATTACTGTTGGTGCAGGTGGGGAGGTGGCCTGAGTAAAGTGAGTAGGCTGCACAGAGGATATGCAGGGTTAATGGTGTCACAGGTTGTAGTGAGTGAGATAGAGTGGGGAAGGCATTGCCTGCAGTGAGAGTGGGAGAGAACGTAGGTAGGAGGTGAGTGCTGCAGCAGAGACACAGAGAGTGTGAGATATCAGAGAAAAGGTGGTGAAATTCCACAGGCTTCTCACTTAGAACATTGGCAGATTGGAGAAGGTCTTTATCTTTCTTCCTACATTGCTGGGCTTTCCTCCAGCCGGCATGCCTGGTATTGTGGCCTGCACTCCTGGTCCTGACCAAAAAGTAACTTCCGCCCCTGCTCCATTCCATCCAGCAGGAGATCCAGGACCCTGTCCACAAAGTGGAGAGCTAACTTCCCCCTGTCTGCCATATCCAGGGCAAAGGTCAGGAATCTCCAGGGCAGCTTTGGATTATTGGTGCTTGTCTGGGTGCACAGTGGCCTTTTAAAGATGGCACCTGTATCAAGTATGCTGATAAATTCCAGGATATCCACTGAGTGGAGAAATGTTCCTGAGACAGCATGTAGTAAGAGGTAGTGGACATCAAACATCAAAGGGATGGGAGCAGCAATTAATACAGTGGCATTTTAAAACAAAATACTGTGGATGCTGGAAATTTGAAATAAAAGCAAAAGGTTCTGAAGAAGCTCAGCAGGTTCTGGCAGCATCTGTCTAGAGAGAAACAGACTTAATGTTTCAAGCCCAGTTGAAGAACAGTCATACTAAACTTGAAACATTCACTCTGTTTCTCTCTCCACAACTGCTACCAGACCTGCTGAATTTCTCTAGCATTTTCTGTTTATATTTATAATTAATGTGGTTAGCTTGATCAGATTTGGCGTAGAAACCTGTTTGGCAACACAGCAAGAACGCCTTCAATAAACTTGATGTGTCCTGTACTTGGCTAAATAAAAACAGAAACATATAAAATAGGAGCAAAGTGAAGCATTCAGCCTAATGAACCCAGTCCACAACCAACATCGTCATGACTGATCCTATATCTTAACAACATACTCCCACTCTCTCCATATAATCCATGACAACTTTAATCTATGGAAATCTATTTCTTTCTTAAATATATTCAGTGACTTGGCCTTGACAACCTTTTGGAGTTAAGAATTCCACAGGTTGACCATCATCCGAGTTAAGAAATTTCTCTGAACTCAGTCCAAAATGGCCTACCTCATATTCTGAGACCACGGCCTCTTATCCTGGCCAGGGGCGCCATCCTCCATGCAATTAGTCTGTTCGGATCTGTCAGGATGTTATGTTTCAATGAGATTACCCTCTCATTCTTCTAAACTCCAGTGAATATAGGTCCAGCCAAACTAACCTGTCCTCAAAGGACAAACCTGCCATCCCAGGAATCAGTGTGGTGAACTTTTGCTGTTCTGCCTTTACACCAGTGTATCTTTCCTGAAGTAAGGAGACTAAAATCGCATATTACACTGCAGGTATGGTATCATCAAGGTCATATATAGCTGCAGGAAGACTTCCTTGCTCCTCTACTCAAAATGTGTACAGCTCAAAATGTTTGTGTTGTCAGTCCATTTCTGATTTTGTCAGAGCAAGTATTTACCTGGTTTCAGGAATGATGGGGACAGGGTCAGGATCCGTGTTGTCTCAACAGCAGTTCCTAAGACCTGTCCAGTCTGTGCTGGTGTTCCTTCAGTGATTCTAAAGAATGTGTTTTCTCTCAATTCCAGAAAAGTACGCCATTTTAGCTGCTGCAGGAAGTGATGTTACGTTCCCTGGACCAAAACATCCTGAAATTTATACAAGATCAGCTTGGATTTTTCATAACCACGTAAAATCAGACATTGTTTCATATAGCAAAGTATCTGAACCCCAAATTCTAATCCGAAAGAAGTACAAAAGTCGAATTCAGCCTGATGCAACAACTTTGACCCTTGTCCTGCTGAATGTACAGGAATCTGACACCGGTATCTACAAATTTATTAGCCGTCGGCATGTTCGCATCATAAGTGAAGTGACTCTTCATGTGTTCAGTAAGCACAGCTCATACTGCCTATTTGATTACGTTTCACGAATTTAGTAAGATTTGTCTCTTTTTACCACTCTTGTTCTGAAATAATTTGCTGCACACAGGGATAAAGGTCTAACTGAGAGATATTCTTCACCCAGCAGCAACCCCTCACTCGCTCTCTCCGTTCTCAGGTTTCTTATCCCATATCCAGTATTAGATGAGCGGAAGTTTCCTTGAATTAAACATTGGGAAGATTGAAGTCAGTGTCTTCAGGCCCATCCTCAACTTCACTTCTTCACCACCCTATCCCTCTTTATCCCTGTCCCTGATAAAAATTGCATCTATGATCTCAGCAGACATTTTTCAAAAGAACCTAAAATATAAGATGATTTATTGATTGATTGATTTTATTGTCGCGTGTACCAAAATACCATGAAAAGCTTTGTTTACAAGTGGTTCAGGCAGATCACAGCAAGCAAAGGAAGTACAGATTAAAAACACTTGGAGACATAAAGTTTACATTGCAGGCTACGTTATTTGAGGCTAGAGTCCATTCAACAGTCTGATAACTACTGTAAAGAAGCTGTTCCTGAACCTGCTTGTGCTTTTGTTCAGGCTTCTGTATCATCTGCCTGACGGGAGAGGTTATAGGAGATCATTACCAGGGTGCGATGGGCCTTTGATGATGTTGGCTGCCTTTCTGTGGCAGCGAGCCGTGTAAACAGAGTCCATGGATGGAAGGTTGGCTTCTGTGATGGTCTGGGCTGTGCACACCACCTTCTGGGCAGAGCAGTTGCCATATCAGGAAGAAGAGGTGTTGTTATGTCTTCTTGACTGTCGCATTTATGTGGGAAGTCCGGGACAGGTCTTCACTCTGAGGAACTTGATGTTCTTCACTCTCTCAACATCAATTCCGTTGATGTAGAGATATCAGATGTGATGACTTGTTGGCCTTTAGTTCTACTAAATCCCTCAGGACCTTGCCTTTATAATTGCAATTATTTTAAGCTTCTCTTCCCCCTTTCAGCTCCTGATTTATCAGTTATTTTTGGGATGTTCGTTATGTCTTCTACAGAGAATGCCTGCAGCCAGAATGAATTTTAATCATATATCTGCACCCTCAACAAGACCATCTATTGCCACTTGTGTAACAACAACTGACTGTCCTCCTGCCTCAGCTCATCTGCTACGGAAACTCTCATTCATGCATTGTTAGCCCCAGGTTTGGCTATTCCTGCACACGCCTGACCAGCTTCCCTGATTCACTGAGATAACAAGGTGTAGAGTGAGAAAATTTTTTTTCTGAACAAGGGTCTAGGCCCGAAACGTCAGCTTTCCTGCTCCCCTGATGCTGCTTGGCCTGCTGTGTTCATCCAGCTCTACACTTTGTTATTCTCAGATTCTCCAACATCTGCAGTTCCTACTACCCCTTCCCTGATTCACTCTCTGGATTCAAGGTTGTCTAAAATTCTGCAGCCAATGTCCCTGCATCACTGTTGGTTCCTAGATTTTAAAAATTCTTATCCTTGTTTTCAAATCCCTCTGTGGCTTTGACCTTTCCTATCTCTGCAAGCTCCTTCATCCATACATCCCTCTGCAAAGTCTACACTCTGCTAATTATGGCCTCTTGAGAGTCCCTCATTTTTATCATTGTACCATTGATGGCTGTGCCTTCAGCTGCCTGGACGTCAAACTCTGGCATTCCCTCCCTACTCTTCTCCATTTCTCCCTTACTTTCCTCCTTCAAGACAAACCTTATAACTTCCACTTTGAACAAGCTTTGGTTCCTCCATCCAAAAATCTCCTCATGCAGTTTGTTCTGATGTTCTGTTTTATGTATCTGTGAAATGCCTTGGGATATTTTATTGTGTTCAAGATATTATATAAATTCAAGTTGGTGTTGTGCACCATGAGTTTAAACTGGCTGTTCACCACTGGAAGCTTCTGTTCTCAGTACAGTCACATGATGGTCATCATTGTCAACATTCTGGGGGTTATCATTTGACCAGAAACTCAACTGGACTCACCATATAAACACAGCGGCTACAAGAGCAGGACAGAGCCTAGGAACACTGTGGCAAATAACACATCTCCTGATTCCCCAAAACCTTTCCACCATCTACAAGGCACAAGTCAGGAGTGTGATTGAATAATCCCCACTTGTCTTGATGGCTCCAACAACACTCAAAAAGCTTGACTGGCTCCACATCCACAAGCGTCCACTCCCTGCACAACTGATGCTCAGCAGCAGCGCCGCATACTATCTACAAGATGTACTGCATAAATTCGCCAAAAATTCCTAGATAGCACCTTCCAAACCCACAACCACTTCCATCTAGAAGGACAAGAGCAGTAGATACATGGGAATGCTACCACCTTCAAGCTCCCCTCCAAGCCACTCTCCATCCTGACTTGGAGCTATATCGCCATTTCTTCACTTTCACTGGGTCAAAATCCTGAAGTTCCCTCCTTTTAGGGCCTTGTGAATCAACCTACAGCAGGTGGACTGTGGCAGTTCAAGAAGACAGCTCACCACCGAGGGCAACTAGGGACAGGCAAAAAATGCTGCACAGCCAGCAATCCTACATCCCACAAATAAATTTAAAAAATCAATTTTGTAGCATTCTTGGAGGTTTCCCATTCCCTCAGTGGAGGGCATTGAGGAAATTTGTAGATATTTATGTCCCCTCTACAACTCCATCTTGTCTCATGTTCCCTCTCTTACTTTCTCCTGTCTCTCTCTTAGCCCATTTTCCACTTACTTTGTTCCTGTATAATTCCAGCTTCTCGCTGTCATTTGTTTCCTCTTCCTTTCCCCTCCTTATCATATCTCCCTTTTCCTCTCTCCATCTCCACCTCTTCTCCCACCTCCTGCCTTATTCTTCCATTCTCTCCTCACTGAAGGAAATACTGGGTCAAAATTCTTCACTCAGATGAAGCGAGGAGTAGGTTGTGTCCCTTTCTTCATTTGGCCAACTTCAGCCTTTCTCCACTTTCCTGCTGCTCTGTGTGGGTGCTAGTACAGAGACTGGAATAAGACTATTCATGAGAAGTTGATTTCTACAGCCCTTAATGGCCTATAGTTGAAACAGGATCAACTCCTGGACGGAGTGCGAGACCACAGTTGACACAAATAGTGTCTCCTAACTTTGAATTAGTTCTCCCTCATCCTGGACCAGAGGAGTGGCTCCTTTAACATAGGAATGGGATGCTACTCTGTAATAGTGTGTCATTGATATCACAGAAACGAGAAACGATTAACTCTGTTTTAAGCCACTGGCTGTTGAGTCTTCCACTAATTTCCAGCTCCTGCTCATATTTCACAAAGCACCTCCAGCTTTCTTCTCAAAACCACAGTCTGATCGAGCTCACGATCCACTTATTGTAACACAAGACCAAGGTATAACAGATACCAGAAAGCTGAAATAAAAAGCCAATTCACCAGGTGGTAGCATCTGTGCAGAGAGAAACATCCTACAAGTCCACGATTTTTTCTGAGAACTTCATTGAACATTTCCTTCCAGAATTACTGTTCACATATGGAAGATGAATGTAGCATTCCCAGCCATGTACACAATTTCAGTATTAAGCACTCACAGGTTCAAACCCAGGCTCCCATCAGCACTCATCTCAGGGCCCACACTGTTCCCAACTGGATCAGTTGAGGCCAGTGTACTGAGCAAGGACCTGCAAATCTTCACAAGTTTAGATATGTATCTCACCAACATCTCCCTGTGCCCAATATAATCATGAAGTGCTTCGAGAGCCTGGTCATGGCCCACATTAACTCCAGTCTCTCAGCCTGCCTCGATCCCCAACAGTTTGCCTACCAACACAACAGATCCACAGAGGATGCCATATCCCTAGCCCTGCACTCACACCTGGAACGTCAAACTCCTGCTTGTTGACTACACCTCTGCCTTCAACACCATTTCTGATCTGCCTGCACCACTTGTAAACAAAGCTTTTCACTGTATTTTGGTACACGTGACAATAAAACCAATCAATCAAATATCCAGGGTTTAATTTCCAGTTTGCAAATGATAGCTGAAAGAATTTCAGGGTTCCATTCTCAGGTCCATCAGTGAGCTTTTGCCCATCCCTCACTGTGTCCATTTTCAACACTGATCACCTTCATGGTTCCCTAGAATGAGATTGCTGGTCTGTGTGCTCTGAGCGGATTTGGTTGGAGACTTACTGATTGTAGTTGTGTACAGACACCACATTATTATCCAGGATTAACTTCTGATTAGGCTGTGACTGTGGAAGGATTACATGGGTTATCACTCTCTCCTGAATATTAAAATTCTGTTTCATCTCTTTCCAGAACTGCTTGTTGAACCTCGCATATCCAGCAATTCCAGCCTGGAAAACAGTACAATTGCATTGACCTGTGCAGTATCAGGGAAAGTCGAGTCTGTCATTTGGCTTGCAATAACAGACGCTGCTGCTAAAAACCGATACAAATTGATCCATGATAACACGACTTTGGTCATCCAAGATGCACAGAAATCGGACTCTGGTATATATGGTTGTTTCATACGAAACCCGTTCAGTAAATCCAGCGCCTTCTATGAGCTGACAGTCAAATGTGAGTGTGTCAAATTTTCTCTCTAATGTGGAAAGGTGTCACTTTCTTGTAATTAACTGTTTTTAAATCAGGATTGGAAAATGGAATGGTTTCTGCAAAAGTGTATGTAATTCAGCATGAATCCTGTTTGGTAATAGGTAGAGGCCTTGGTGTTTGAGATTCCTACAAGTGGGACTGGGTGAATAACAGCAGTTGGTGTCTATTATGATGCACGTTACCCATGGAATTGGATCTGGGAAGTTGGGGACAGAATTCCCAACACAGGGTCTTTTCCCCGTGTCTCCTTTCAGCATGGGAGTGTGGAAAGTGGAATGCCAAGTCATTCCTCTGGCCTCCAACCCCACTCACACCCACCACACATTGAAGTTCAGCCCCACTCTGACCTTCACTAAATATCACTCTCCAGAACTTCCATTGCTGCAGTGCTCTGCTCCAGCAGCACATGAGTAAATGAGCCGGCAAGGATTGTCGGCAGCCAATTCACCACAAAGATCCCGTCACATAGAGGTGAAAACTGCTGTCACTCTGTGTATCCAACACATCTGACTGGAACCAGTGTGTTCATCTGACCAACACTGGTGTGCTGACCTGACTAACAAAGAAGTGTTCACCTGATGGGAATCAATGTATATACCTGACAGATATTGATGTGTTTACCTGACTGGCACTGATTTGTTCACTTGGCTGGCACCAATGTCTCCATCTGACTGGCAGTAATGTATTCACTTGATGAGTATCCATGTGTTCACCTGGTGGGCATTGATGTGTTCATCTGACCGGCAATAATGCTTTTACCTGATGGATATCGATGCATTCACCTGACAGGCATCGATATGTTCACTTTGCTGACTTAGATATGTTCATCTGACAGGCTCTGATGTGTTTACCTGACGGATACCGATATGTTTACCTGATGGACACCGATGCGTTCACTTGGCTGACACTGATGTGCTCACCTGACTGGTACT
Organism: Rhincodon typus; assembly: GCF_021869965.1. Lineage (NCBI taxonomy): Eukaryota > Metazoa > Chordata > Chondrichthyes > Orectolobiformes > Rhincodontidae > Rhincodon > Rhincodon typus. Next base: position 24,871,465 of record NC_063366.1, on the reverse strand, counting down.
GATGTGTTCAAATACGTGCATTAATATGTTTAACTGATGGGCATTAATGGTAGGCATTAATCTGTTCACCAAACAGTCACTGATGCTATTCATAATGTTATCAGCTGGTGAGTACGAATATCTTCACCATCCAAGATTTATGTAGCTAATAGTTGGCTAATTTGTGTCCAAGGTTGCGACCAAAATGCTCAAATGATTGTTCACATAACGTACTAATGTGTTCAACAGACCAACACTCTTCACAAGACAGCACTTTTATTTTGAAGATTAGCAACATGGTGACTCAGTGGTTAGCACTGCTGCCTCACAGTGCCAGGGTGATGGGTTCAGTTTGCAGCCTCGGGTGACTGTGTTGCATTTGCACATTCTCCCTGTATCTGCGTGGGTTTCCTCCCGGTGCTCCGGTTTCCTCCCGGTGCTCCAATTTCCTCCCATACTCCAAAGACGCGCAGTTTAGGTGGATTGGCCATGCTAAATTGCCCATAGTGTCCAGGGATGTGTAGGTTAGATGGATTAGCCATGGGAAATGCAGAGGTAGCGGGGGTAGATCTGGGTGTGTCTTGAGTGTCAGTGTGGACTCAATGGACCAAATGGCCTGCTTCCACTGTAGGGATTCTATGATTCTGTAATATGTTCACACAATGTATCATAGAATTATATGTGCAAAATTCTTCTCACATGGAGTGCACTGATGTCTTTTCTATTGACCTCACATTTTTCCTTTTGCAAAAGACTTTAAAAATATTCTGAAGAAAAGTCACTGGACCTGAAACATCAACTCTGCTTCTCTCTCTATAGTTACTACCAGACCTGCTGAGTTTCTCTAGCAATTTCTGTTTTTGTTTCAGATTTCCAGATTCACATTTCTTTGTTTGATACAATTCTCTCTGGTTCTCTTACAAGTAGGCACTATTGACACGACTGTAATGCATGTAAAATATGTGATGAAGGTTAGTGGGAAGCCTTTATAAACCAACAGAAGATAACTAAAAATGCACTAAGGAGGGAAAAGATGAGATATGAGGGTAAGCTAGTCAGTAATATTTTAAAAAAACTGCAAGAGATATTTTAGATATCTGAAAAATAAGAGAGTGGCAAGAGTGATCATTGAACACTGGAAAATGAGGCTGGAGAAGTAGAAATGGGAAACAAATAAATGGCGGAGGAACTGAATAGGTACTTTGCATCGATGTTCACAGTGGAAGATACCAACAACGTACCAAAACTTCAAGAGATTTGGGACAGAGGTGAGTGTAGTGGCCATCACTAAGGAGCTGGGGAATCTGAAAGGTCTGGAGGTGGATAAATCACCCGGACTAAATGGACTTCACCCTAGAGTTCTGAAGGACATAACTGAAGAGATTGTAGCAGCATTGGTGGTGATCTTTCAGGAATCACTGGGGTCAGGGTGGGTACCAGAGGACTGGAAAGTGGCTATGTAACAGTCCTGTTTAAGGAAGGAGGGAGGCAGAAGACAGGAAACTACAGGCCAGTTACCCTGACCTCGGTCGTTGGTAAGATTTCCGAGTCCATTATTGAAGGTGAAATTGCGGAGAACTTGGAAATGCATGGTAAAATCGGATTGATTCAGCTAGGCTTCATCAAGGAGAGGGAAGATCGTTCCTGACGAATCTGTTTGAATTCTTTGAGGAAGTAATGGATCAGTTAGACAAAGGAGAGCCAGTGGACGTGATCTATTTGGATTTCCAGAAGGCCTTTGACAAGGTGCCACACAGAAGTCTGCTAAATAAGAGCCCATGGTGTTAACAGCAAGGTATTGGCATGGGTAGTGGGTCAGTTATCAATGGAGTTTACCAGGATGAAGGGGTCTCTGACTGAAACTTAGAGAATACTAAGAGGCCTGGATAGAGTGGATGTAGAGAAGATGTTTTCACCAGTAGGAGAGCCTAGTACCCGAGATCACAACCTCAGAGTTAAGGGACATCCCTTTAGAACTGAAATGAGGAGGAATTTATTTAGCCAGAGGGTGGTTAATCTGTGGAACTCATTGCCACAGAGGGTTGCGGAGGCCAAGTCATTGAGTGTATTTAAGACAGAGATAGATAGGGTCTTGATTGCTGAGGGGATCAAAGGTTACAGGGCGAAGACACAAGAATGGGTTTGAGAAACATAGCCATGATATAATGGTGGAGCAGACTCGATGGGCTGAATGGCCTAATTCTGTTCCTATATCTTATTGTCTTTTGTTCTTCACTGTTCAGCCTTATGTCCACGGATTGACACCAGTGTATTCAGTGTATGGCTTTATTGTTTCCATGGATTGACACTAATGTATCAGTGTGCAGTCTTACTATCTCCACTGGATTGTCACTGATGTATTCATTGTGTTCACTGGTTTGACATTAAGGTATTCGTTGCCTGGGCTTAATGTGTTCATTGGATTGATAAAATTATTCACTTCACAGCCTCAATATGTTCACTGGATTGACACTAATGTATTCATTGTGCAGGCAAAAGGTGTTGATTCGATTGACACAAATGTATTCATTATCCAGCCTCACTGTTCTCACTGGATTGACGCTAACCTATACATTGTACAGGCTTAGGCATTACAATGGATTGACACTGATGTATTCACTGTACAGAACTGGTCTTGGATTGACAGTAATGTGTTCACAGTCTGTCATTACAGTGCTCACTGGATTGACACTAATGTACTTACTGTACAGCTTTACCGTGTTCAGTGGTTTGAAACTAATGGATTCACTGTACAGATGTTTTGTTCTCAATGGATTGACATGAATGTATTCACAGAATAGCCTTGCTTTTCTCATTGAATTCAGAAAAATGTATTCTTTGTACAGCTTTACTGTGTTCATTTGATTGACATAATACACTCACTGTACGGCCTTGTTGTGTTCGCTGGATTGACGCAACAGGCAGTACTTGAATGCAAAAAGCTTCTGTTTTTAAGTTGTGTTGTATGCTGTAAATTAGTCAGAACATAATGCAGGACAATATAAAATAACCATTCACAAGTACAGGAATCTTTTACATGCGAGATCTATGACATTGTTGCGATTACAGAGACTTGGCTGAAAGAGGGACAGGACTGGCAACTGAATGTCCCAGGGTTTAGATGTTCAGGTGTGATAGAAAGGGAGATAAAGTTGCATTACTGATAAAGCAATATCTGACAGCTGTACTGAGGAAGTATATATTTTAGGGCTCGTGTTTCGAGGCAATATAGGTACAACTCAGGAATACGAAAGGTGAAATCACAATGCTGGGAATACACTACAGGCCTCCCAACTGCCAGAGGATAGAGGAAAGAATATGTAGACAGATTTTGGAAAGGTGTAAAAAGCAAGATTGTTGTTGTGGGTGATTTTAACTTCCCCTGTATTGACTGGGGCTTAGACGTGGCAGAATTAGTAAGGACCATTCAAGAGGGATTCTTGACACAATATGTAAACAGTCCAACCAGGGAAAGAGATATATTGGACCTGGGTTTGGGAAATGAGACGGCCAGGTGAGTGAAGTTTCAGTGGGAGAGCATTTTGGGAGTAGTGACCATAATACCGTGAGTTTTAAGATACTCATGTACACAGATAACAGTAGTCCTTGCGTGAAGTTGTTAAACTGGGAGAATGTGAGCTGTAACAATAGTAGGCAGCAATAAGAGAATTTTGATTGGAGGCAGCTTTTTGAGGGTAAATCTACATTCAGACATGTGGGAGTATTTCAAATGGCAGTTGATGAGAGTTCAGGAGAGGCACATTCCTGCGAGAATGAAGGATAGGTATGGCAAGTTACGTGAACCTTGGATGACCAGGAATGTTATGACCTTAGTCAGAAAAAAAAGGAAGTAAACATAAGGTCTAGGAGGATGGGCGCTGACAAAGCCCTCGAAGTATATAAGGAAATAAGAAAGAACTTAAATAAAGAATTAGAAAGGCTAAAGGGGGTCATGAAAAGTTGTTAGCAAACAGGATCAAGGAGAATCCCAGGTCTTTTCATACATGTATAAAAAGTAAGCGGGTAGCCAGGGAAAGGGTTGGTCCACTCAGAGACAACGGAGAGAATCTATGTGTGGCACCAGCAGAGGGAGATGAAGTCCTAAGCAAATACTTTGTGTCGGTATTCACCAAAAAAAAGGAATTAGTGGAGGATGATCTCGGGGAAGAGAGTGTTGAGCTTCTAAGCCAAGTTGCTGTTAAAAAGGAAGAGGTGGTTTGCATCTTAAAAAGTATTAAGGTACATAAATTCCCTGGTCCTGATGGGATCGATCCCAGAATATTGAAGGAGGCAATAGAACAATTGCTGGAGCATTGACAGACATCTTTGTGTCCTCTTTGGCCACAGGTGAGGTCCCAAAGGACTAGTGCATAGCCAATGTTGCCCCATTGTTTAAGAAGGGTAGCAGGGATAATCCTGTAAATTACAGGCCTGTGAGCCTCACATCAGTGGTAGGGAAATTCTTGGAAAAGATTCTCAGGAACAAGATCTATATGCATTTAGAAGCAAATGGACTTGTTAGTGATAGACAGCATGGTTTTGTGTGGGAGAGGTCATGCCTCACTAACTTCGAGTTTTTTTGAAGAGGTGACGAAGATGATTGATGAGGGTAAAGTGATTTATGTTGTCTGCACGGACTTCAGTAAAGGCTTTGACAAGTTCCCTTATGATAAATTGATACAAAAGATGGAGTCACACGGTACCAGGGGTGAGCTGGCAAGATCGATACAGAACTGACTTAATCATAGGAGGCAGAGGGTAGCGGTGGAAGGATGCTTTTCGGAATGGAGTGCTGTACTAGTGGTGTTCCATAGGGATCAGTGCTGGGACCTCTGCTGTTTGTGATCCACACAAATGATTTGGAGGAAAGCGTAGCTGGTCTAATGAGTAAGTTTGCAGATGATACAAAGATTGGTGGAGTTACACATAGTGAGGAGGATTGTCAGAGAATACAGCAGGATATTGATCAGTTGGAGGCATAGGCAGCAAAATGACAAATGTGAGGTAATGCATTTTGGAAGGTCAAGTACGGATGGAACTTATACAGTGAATGGCAGCAGCCTGAGAACTACTGATATGCAGAGGGATCTGAGTGTTCAGGTCCACACATCACTGAAGGTGGCAGTGTAGGTTGCTAAGGTAGTAAAATAGCTTATGGTGTGTTTGCCTTCATTGGAAGGGGTACAGAGTATAAGGATAGACAAGTTATGTTAGGCCGTACTTGGAATATTGTGATGATGAGGAGGTGCTGGTGCTGGACTGGGGTGGACAAGGTCAGAAATCACATGACACCAGGTTATAGTCCAAAGGTTTATTTGAAAACACAAGCTTTTGGAGCTTCAGTCCTTCTTCAGATGTTAGGAAGAGAGGTAGTATCAAACACTGAATTTATAAGTAATTGATCAAAGGTTCACTTCATTGATGAGGATGTACTAAACAGACCTAAAATGCTGTTAAATCTTTAATTAGCTGGAAAGGTTTAATTGATTAATATGTATACGTAAATCCCTGAATTCCTTTCAAGCCACTGCCCTGAGACAACTAATGGTTTTATCATTGTAAAGAAAAGGTGACATTTTAGGTCAGACAATGCATGTTATGTGTGAGACCTTGTTTAGATTTTGTTTGTGTTTTAGTTTGGAGTCAGAATGATTTTATTTCTAAAGTAGGAATTTATAAAACACCATATTGATTGACTTGCTGTAAATTATGTTTTTTTAACAAAATAAAGTGTATATGCAAATACAAATTCATCCCATAGATTCGCATGTGTAAGTGTATGTGTGTGTGTGTGTTGGGGGTGGGGTGGAGATTGTGTGTGTGTGTGTGTGTGTGTGTGTGTGTGTGTGTGTGTGTGTGTG